>NC_048228.1:3493489-3547057 GCF_002007445.2 Ailuropoda melanoleuca
TTTATTTATTTATTTATTTATTTGAAAATCGAGATCCATGTTAGGGCAGTTGTTAAGTGGGCACATCGGTGGTCCTTCTGAGCCCCATCGTTGGGCACCGGGAAGGCCCCTTGGACACAAGCGCCAGCTCCCACCACACTCCCTCCGGCTTATGGGTCCTAGAGAACGAAGACCAGACCGCAGCTCTGCCCCCGGGGACCCAGGTGAGCTTAGACGAATCATGGGTAACTTTCTTCATCCGCAACAAGGAAAGGATCATCACCCTGGCCAGCCACCTCAAGAGTTGCTGGGACACCGAACAAAATTACGTGTTTGGCAGGCCAGGTGTGGGTCTGGCACAGCAGGGGCACTGGGGGGTTAGCACAGGAAGGCTTCCAGCTGGACGGCCGCTAATGAGCACCACGCCAGCACCCACGGCCAGCCTGTCCCCAGGAGACAGGTTCCCTGTGAAGCTGGAGGTTGGCCAGCTATGTCAGATCACAGCTGGTGTCCCCCCAGAAGAGCCTCTCTCAACACATGGCTTTCAATTTGAGAATTCTTCTCCCCCTTGGAATTTTGTAGCATCAGACAGGGGCCCTTGTTTCCAAGATTCAACTAGGGATCGTGCCCCATCGTAGAAGCCCGATGCTCTCAGTCTGCACTTGAAGGAGATGGCGGGGCTTTGCAGCCACCGCATCCATGACAGAGGAGACACATCGGAGACTCAGAGGCGGCCCAGAGCTCACCCAACATCTGGACAGAGCATGGCTCGTGGGGGGGCTGAAAACAGAAAAGGTTCAGGCGGGAACAGGTGGTGACATTCACGGGATCACTGGGGAAATGAAGGCTCCTCCTGCCATCTGTTTAGGACCCCCCACCCCCAGCTGCCTGCGATGATTCAAAGAGCCGCGAGCCTGAAACTCTGCTGGGGTTTGTGGCTTTTCTCTGCCAGCCACACATTCTGCCTAAACGCCTGCTTGTCACTGTGACTCTGGGCCCAACTAAAGGGGGGGTGATTTCATGAGCCCCCCGTAAGTGCTGGGAGGGCAGATGGGGGAGAGACCCAGCTCTAGCCCTGGCCTTTATTTTTAATGTGCTGTGTTAAACGTGCCCAGAGGAGTTCTTAAACCTGGCCCCCAAGATCCAGCCACACCTGCAGGTCCCCTGTCACCATCCTGACCCCACTTCATTTTAACTATATTTGTTTCCTGTGGGTCCTATAGCGAAGTAACCCAAACTTGCTGGCTTGAAACAACAGAAATATGTCCTTTCCCAGTTCTGGAGCCCAGAAGTCTGAAATCAAGGTGGCAGCTGGGCCATGCCCCGCCCCCCGCCGGAGGCTCTAGGGAAGGGTCTGTTCCTTTCCGCTTCCAGCTTCCGGAGGATCCCGGTGGGCTGGCTTGGGGCCACGTCCCTCCCATCTTCATGTCCATCCATCACTTCCTCTTCTCTACATCCTTTTCTCTTGTAAGGGCACTTGTCGTTGGATTTGAGGGCCACCCAGATAATGCAGGGTAATCTCATCTCAAGATCCTTATTCACATCAGCAAAGACCCTCTTTCCAAAGAAAGTGACATTTACAGTTTCCAGGGATGCACGAGTATCTTTCTGGGGGCCACCATTCAGTCTACTACGAATAGTTTTCTCCCCATCAGTGAATGAATGAACGAACGAAAGAACAGGCAGCTGCTCCCACTGACAAGAGTCAGCAAACAAAAGGAAGCTGGGCAGCCGGATGCCTCCACGTCCCAGCGTGGTGCAGGGTGGGGACTAAGGCTGAGGCCGGGAGGCCCAGCAAGGCGGACACCTTCTCCCCATTTCCCAGCTCAGGCTGCAAAGCCCTGCTCCAGCTCCCCAAATCAGGCAACAACCTCGCATCAAGGCCCCTTCCTGTGGACCCCAGGCCCCCGGCCCTGCCTGAGCTGGCCGCAATGCCGAGCTCGAGCCCCAGCCCAGCCTGGCCTCCAAGCCCCCCTCCCTCCATCGCAGGGAAGGAGCTGCTCAGTGCGCAAGGGGAATTCACGCATGAGCAAGTGCACATGTATGTGAGTGGGGGGTGTCCGTGCATGTGCAGACACGCGTGTGTGTTATGGGTGTGCAGGGGGATTTGGCCTGCGTACTTGATCACGTGGGTGTAATTAGGAAACGTGACCCGGAGACCTGTATCCTCTTCAGGCCTCTAATTCCCTACCCTGTCAGAATGTTAGTACTTAAAATTATGTGACATAAATGGGGCTGGTTAACATAAAGGCTGTAAGATATCTGTTTCTAATGGGGCCTGTACACAGCCAATCTGTCTTCCCATGGCGGAGAGCCCTCCCCTCTACGAAGAGGGCCTCCTCTGAACTAAAGCAGCGGGAACACGCGCCTGGTTTTCAGTGTCCCCACGCTCCCTCCCTGCACTGGTCTCCCGGCGCCCAAGCCCTGGGGAGGGGATGACGAGGGGCTTCGCTGATTCTGGGAATCTGCCAGGGGCCGGACAAGGGGGCCAATGCATCTCAGGCACGGACGCCCCAGCCTCACCGCGAGGCACCCCTGTCCTCCTAGCAGACAGAACATGAGGTTGAGCCAGGTGAAGGCCCTCGTCCCAAGTCACACAGCTGGTCCCCAAGAAGCCAGAATGGCCCCCTAGACCCACGTGCTTTCCAGCGCACAGGTTGGCACCTTGGGGGGATGAGAACCACCGGATGCAGGGGGTGGAGATGGAGGTGGTGGTTTTGCGGAAACACCCGCGCTCAGCCCCATTCAAATCCCAGTGCGGGGAATCTGGGGTGAGACCGGGTCCTCCTTCCTAATGAGCCCCTAGTAAATTGTGCAGATGGCCCTCTAACAACCCTCTGAGGGGCTTTTGTGGGAGGACAGCAGGGGTGGCCGATTTGTTTCCAGCCAACCTTCCAGGATGGACCCCAGGAAGGCTACAGTCAGAAGTCCATATAGTCTAGTCTAGAAGGCTACAGTCTAGAAGTCCATTCTCTCAGCTCTAGGGTGACCCGGAAAGGTCCCCAAATCAAGGAAAACTCAGGCTTCCTGGCAGGCAGAGGGCATCAGGGGAGACTCAGGAAAAGGGTGAGACCCTGATCTCCCCAGACGAGCGTGTGGGGAGTTGCTGAGGCGGGAACACTGTGGAGAGCAGTGGTTCTCAGAGGATGGTCTGCAGACATTGTCCAGCGGGACACATGCTTCCCCTTACCAGGACCTAAGGCAGAAGCAAAGCAACCCTCGTGGCATGGATGGGCCTCTTCCTTCAGTCGTGGAAAGCCCAAGATCCTCTGGTCAGTATGTGGGGGGACAGTGAACATGGTTTCAATATGGTGGGCATCCCTGAGCATGCTGGGAAGAAGGATTAGCAGACAAGCAGGTAGGATGGCAAGGGCAGTGAAAGCAACGGTGAGGACTTGTGACCTTACATGTCTTTTCATTCATTATTCACTCATTCATTCGTTTAAAAAGCAATTAGGGAGTACCCACTGTGTGCCAGGCACAGCATTAGGGGTGGGATGCAGCCAAGAGCAAAGAGACATTCTCCCCTCTTTGCACCAAGAGCAGAGCCTGTGCAATGAAGCAAGCATGCGATACGCCTGATGAAGCATGAGGACCCACGGGAGCCACACAGGGCCCAGCACAGTGAGCACAGACGTTCAGAAATGCTCCATACAACCACCTACCCAGGTCCTTTTGAAGGTATGCAGGCAGCAGGGGAGAAGACCTGGGCTGTAATGACCACCAACTTCCACCCAGAGGAAAGCATCCTGGAAAACTGGGCCACCTGCTGGACTAGACAGGGGGAATGTTCATACCAGCCCCTGGTGCCAAAAAAAAAAAAAAAAAAAAAAACCTGTTTTAGATCAAAGAGCCCCTCTGTTTCTATGCCTGTCTATCCATCCATCTATCTATCCATCCATCCATCCATTCATCTACACGTCTATGCATGTATCCATCCATCCGTCTAGCTAACTGTGAGCTGTTTATCTGTGCACCTTGCTCCTTTGCATTCCTCTACCTACCTGCTTACTGATCTATCTCTGCATACCCGTGCATGCACCCATCCATCATCTATCTACTTATGCATCCGTGCTTGCGTCCGTCCCTCCTCTTTCCATCTACCCACCCATGCCTCTATCTATAAATCATGACATTACATCTACATCCATATATGCAAATCTATGTATCGTAGATAAAGGTAGAGATGCCTAGAACATACGGAAACAGAAGCTGGGGTTTTGGCTTTTGGTCACATTTGGATCCATGCAGATATTTCTCTGGAGCAGAAAATGTCTTGCTCAATTATGTTCTGCAGAAATTGTAATAAATAGATAAATAATTACAGATGGCTCGTCGAGAGCAAGCATATTTTCCCCAAAGTGATGGAGCCAGGCTTATCCTGATTAACTGACTGTCCTGAACAAAAGAAGACATCACCTTTGGAAATGATACTACAGACAATCTCAAAATTCTCCAAGCACTGGCGCTGGAACGTGCAATGAAATGCTCCCGCATCAGAGCACTGTGGACTAGGGGCTGTCTCAGAGGTCCTTCAGCTCAGGCTGGCCCCTCGCAGCCCCCTTTCTGCACAAAGAGCAGAAATCCAGCCCCATTACTGGGCCTGCTCCTGTTAGGGTGAAGTTAACTGGAATTTACTAAAAACGGCTGTCTTGGAGAGCTAAGAATGGATGCTTGCCATCTGGATTTCCTTGTTCTTCAGCAACATCTTTCATGAAGACTTTACCCATGACTTGTCCCTTGTCCCCAGCCTCAATCTTATCTTTAATGGCATTGCTGCCAGCCCGGTTTCCCCGCCCCCGTGTTGGCATCACTCACCATGTCATCGTCAGACCTCCCCAACCACGCCCTGTGCCCTGCCCCTCATGTCGCTCAGGGGCCCTCTGACCCTCTCTTCTCCGAAACGGAGCCCTTCCTTCTGAGGTTCTACTGATAAGCCCAGGCCCCAGTTTCCCACCCAGATGAAGCCAGCTCCTCCCTGGAAGCCATCCCCACCTTCTCAAGAAGATCAGTTTATGGAGGTGACTGCTCTGACACAGATGGGGACACAGGAGAACCCCTCACCATACCACACACATGTATTCCAGAACTGAGATCCAGCCTACCTGCTCTGCCCCTAGAAAGCACAAGGAGGCATCAACCATTAAATCTGGCTTCATCCTGGGCTCCAAAGGGCTCCGTTTTGGTTTGCAACATTACATATGTGGCATGGAGTGAGAACACAGGCAGAGATTCAGATCCCAGGCCGTCTCCAGGGGGTGACCTTGGACTGTGGACCCTTTCTCCACCTCGCTGTACTCACCACTAAAATGGAAGTATTACCTCCGTAGCCAGATGCTCCAAGAGAATGAACAGAGGTCCTCCAGCTATCCCCATCTGAGACATACTGAATGCACAGAGCGTGGGAGGTCAAGAGAGGTCAAGGACATTACAGGTGAGAAGGAAAAAAGCAAACTTGTCACAGGCAGCATGGAGCCGAGTAGGACTGCGGAACGCAACGAGGCCCCCAAAACCCAGATCCATCTCCTTCAATTCAGCCGTGTTTGAAATATGAGCGCCACCGTCGCCAGCAAGCCCACATTCATGGCATTCCTGCCTCGGAGTATTTATGGGGACATCCCGCCAGTCAAGGGAGACTTACGAGCTACATAAATACAAAGGATAATCCAGCAAATTCCAAGTTGTACTAAAGGGCTGCAAATCAGTTCTTGGGCTGGGTCCCAGATACAAAGAGAAAGTGTGATTAAGTGTGACTTTTTTAAAGTTTTGTTTGGATTTATTCCTAAAAGCTCCTTCACCCAGAGACTTGGATTTCTTGTTGGCACAGATGGCTGCCGTGTCATGAATCAGAGGCAGAAAATTGGAGCAGTGTCCAGAAGGAGCCTAGAGAAAAAAAAAAGAAGAAACACAAGAAGCAGAATGACTCGGAACTTTGGGGCAAAGTTAAGATTTGTCAGGATCCGTCCCTGGGCTGGGGTGCGATGCCATGAACCACAAGGGCCCCCTGGGACCTGGCACTCTGCGGCTGCCCCACACTGGCCCTAACTGGCTTTTGCGGGCATTCCCGGGACAGTGCAGGTGACCACAGACAGCACACCCACCCACCCACCGAGGGCACATCTCAGGGGTAGGGCAAGCCTCGGCTGGGCTGTGTATGGAATGAATGAGATGACAGATGGCCAAGGGATGTTGGGAGACAGACAGGACAATGGGCTGGGTGCTGGCAGTCAGGCCCGGGGTCCATGCCGGAGCAGAAGCTCCTTCCTCTCGGTGGGCATCTGGGGAATGGGCTCCACCCACCCAGCATCCTCCCGGATGGGCCGGGACAGAAGTGCCTCAGTAAAGTCCGCTGGGACCACAGTGTCCCCCCGAGAGATTCTGAGCTGGGCTCCTGGCCACTCGCCTCCTGAACTTTCTCGTCTGTGTTATGGGATAACCACCGTCCCCCCCTGAATTGCTATGTGTGCTACGTGATAGGCCCAAAGGGTCCTTCGTCTCAGATTTCGAGGCATTTCTTATAAGAGCCAGTAAATAGGGTTCAATCATGCCTTTTTATTTTCTGATGCTTTGATATCTGGTGTCTTTTCGACCCTGGAGAGACGGCCCCTCCTGGGGCCACCAGTTCCTCGAGCTAGTAGATGGCCAGCCTTGCAAGCACACCTTTCCGATGGAAACCAACCAAATGCAGAGCCCACATCCCCCCACCAGCTCTATGGGGCTCTCACGCTCTGGGCCACACTCCCCCTGCCCTGGTCACGCCCGGCCAGGTACCAGACAACCGGGGTACGTCCCCAGGGCCCCGGAGCCTGATGAAGCCATCCAACTGGCCAGCGCTGACCTTCTGACTCTGCCTCATCAAGTCCTTCCCGCAGAAACCCTAATAAAGGTTCTGGCCCACATTTCCGCCTCGCTTCTTCTGCCCCTGCCCAACCCTGGTGCTTCCCCGTGCGTCCCAGCATGGCACACTGTGCCCCCCATCTTGGGGTCTCTTGGCCTCCCCATACCTGAATATCAATAAAGTTTATATTTTCAGTCAAGAATACCCAGGCCTGCCTAGTACATCTCCATCGTCTTCCCCTTGGGCACAGGCTGGCTGCAGCGTGACCGCTCTCGGATGGGGGGGTTTGCAGTGGGCTCAGCACGGGGGCGAGGGCAGGTCCAGCCAGTTCTAAGGAAGGAACGAGCCAGCACATCTAAGCTACAACCCCACCTGGCCTCTCTGTGCGTGACGGTGGCCTCTGGCCTCTCCGTGACAACTTGCTATGTTTCCCAGCATCTTCAGAACCCGGCAGCGAGAGGACCGCTTTCGTCAGGGGCCCCTGGAGACCCTCCACTCAGGGGAGGCTCTCCCCTGGGGAAGGGTGTCCCCAAGGCAACATGGGGCTCCTCAGGACTTCTGTTCCTGCTTCCAGGGACACGGAAACAGTCCTTGCCCACCCCGTGGGGTAAGAATTAGCTTCGTGAATTTCTTTGGCCAGTGGAATGAGGGTCACTTCCAGGCAGAGGCATCAGATGCTGAAGTGAAACCACCCAGAACTTTCTTATCCCGCCTCAGTGACATAGGAGGAGCACATTGCCCGGGTGGTGCAGCTCTGAGCCATCACTTGAAGAGACACTCATTCTGGAGAGTTCCCAACCCTGCAGGGACCCCCACGAGAGAGAGAAGTACCATTCTGCTGGATGTGGTCCTGGGGGGGGCTGTTTGTTACTGTGCCACAATCCGGCCCGTCCTGACCAACACAGGGGCAGACGGGCGGCCAGGTCAGCACCCAGAGACTCCCGGCTGTCTGCCACCAGACGTCCAAGGTGCTGGCCTCCTGCACACCACCCAGGAACCCCAACAGAGGAAGAAAGAGTGACAGACACCATTTCCCATGACTGCATCAGAAAGAGGGACTCCTATTCTATCTGCCATCCAAACTGCCTGAGGTGGGAGCCTTCATTAAAAGTTTTCCATAAGCATTCCCCAGCAACGTAATCACAGAGCATCCCTTTTTTTTCCTTCTCGTAAGATCTTAAGCACGTTTACTGCCTTTGCATAAAGGACTTTTGCTTCTAATCATATCGATTTTACTGTAATTAATTTTTAATGTATTTTCCAGGGTCTTGTGTATACACACCAAGATTTTTTTTATCATATATTAACCTAGTCATTCCCGCTCGTAAAGTGGGTGCTTAAATGAGGGCTAATTTATTATTGCTTAAGACGGCACAGTGTTAACCCAATTATAATTTGCATTTTGTTGTGTGCGCTTAGGAACGTAATAGGACACCGAAAATAGATGCAAGAGGATTAAATTCGCCAACTTGAATCTT
The DNA here is from genome assembly GCF_002007445.2 of Ailuropoda melanoleuca. Classification (NCBI taxonomy): domain Eukaryota; kingdom Metazoa; phylum Chordata; class Mammalia; order Carnivora; family Ursidae; genus Ailuropoda; species Ailuropoda melanoleuca. Next base: position 3,501,785 of record NC_048228.1, read on the forward strand.
TGGGACTTTTGCTGAATTGTAGCAATGGCTTGATTATCTGGCAGGAAAGACGTCCGAGTGAGAGTCCCACCTGGTGCCAGGTCCTGGGGTGCTGGAGTCACAAGGCCCACCCAGACCTCTTCCCAGCTGGAGCGAGCCCTCCCCGTGCCCATCCCCTCCGGGACTCGGTTTTCCGACTCGGTCGAAGAGGGTGGTTATGGCACCTCCCTCCCTGGGTTGTTCGCGGTTGGAGAAGCACATTGTCAACAGGCTTGCCGGGGTGCCCAGCACACAGTAAGCGCTCCCCAGATGTTTGCTAACCTCGACATTATCACCACCCATTCCAAGGGGGCCTTTCCAACACAAACCTGTTGCGTTAATTAGCTTTGAATACGCTGTTTCTCCACCTCCGACTCAACGTTCACGGAAAATATCCTTATCGAACATTGCCAAGCATGTGTTTTTTTGCATCCACATTTGAGAGAGGCGTCCCCAACATGGGAAGATATCTCTTGCCTTACTTCAAAAAATGTCTTCTGGGGAAGAAGCATCATCTGTCTGTTCTCCATTCATTGTGGATTGGCTCCTAGGGTCTGGGGCCATGCCCTGCCCACAGGAATCCCCAAAACATGGGACAAACACAGCAGGGCTTTTGGCAGCACCACCAGACACAGGTCACAGCTTTGGTGGGCAGCCCCCTGATGTCTGCTCCCTAGGAGCTGAGCCCTGACTGCCCTTGTCCCGGCGGGACCCCCACCACTGTCATCTAAGTTCCACTAAGCTGTGCTCCCATGGGAGCTGGTCACGGACTCAGATAGGGTCATGGGTGAGCACCAGTTTCATTTCCAAGACCTGGGACCCATGTCCAGCATCCGTGTCCTGCACCACGGGACCCCAGTTCTAGTCTCCTGGTCCTCTTTGCCAAGGAACTGGTAATGACCCATTGTGAGTGAGGCATACGCGTCCCCTAGAGCTTGTGGGCGCTTTTCCTGGCCGCCTAGCGCGTGGGGTAGAGACAGCCATGGGAGAGTCTGGGTGTGCGTATGTTTCATGACACCAGGTCACGACGGATGGCATGTCGGCCACAGCTAACGCGGACTGAAGTCCAAGGCAGGAGGTGTGGCTGCCGCCCACCAATCCCGCAGCAGTCTGGACCCAGACCATCACCCTCTGACCGTTGTTGAGTGAGGCTTCACTGAGCCACGGCCCTGTGCCTGCTCCCACCGCGGGAACGAGGAGGACAGGGACTGGGACTGGCCTCACCTGCAGACCTCACCCAGGCTGGCCACAGAAACCAGGCAATGACCAGCCAAGCCTTCATTGCTGGGGACCTCACAGGACTCCGCTCGCCTCTGCAGGGGAAGCAGAGAGAGAGTCCTTGGAGTCGCTATGGCTCCACAGGGCCTGAGGAACGGCTGCCCGGGCCTGGCAGGAAGATGGGGGGGTGGGGGAGAAGCCCTTCACAAGAGAGACCACGCCACTTCCAGAGAGCGCAGGCCCGTCAGGGATGGGTGGACAGATGGACACCCATGACATAAGGAACTGCCATCATCCCAAGGGTCTGGCCCAAGGACAGAGAACAGCTGCCTTCTCACCCTCTAGATGGCCGGTTTGTCCTGTGACATTCCTAGGAAGGCGAGGCCTGATCCCTAGAGTCCAGCAGCAGGACACAGAGGGGGGACGGCCGTGAGAGGCCCCACTGACGCAAGTGCCTACAGAATCCTTGCGTTGTCAGGAACCAGCTCCTGGGTCACTTGCCCCAAAAGAGAATCGGGCTTTTGTCCTAGGAAGCATGGCATTCCTGACTTCCTAACCGAAGGGGACTGGAGAATAGCTGGCACTCTTCTCTTTCTACCCTCCCAGAGGATGTGCTGTGGGAGGGGGAAAGCCCATTAAGAACTCTCTCCCCCTTCATTAGGATAATACCACTTAGACTCGCTGCTTCCAACGTCCGCAAAAGCCCCCAGCTTCCTCCTGCAAGGCCAGGGTTAGGCAGTGAGAGGCCGGGCGGTGAAGGCTGCACACACATGCCCCCCAGGAGTGCAGACCTCCCTGGGTTAAACCACTGGGGTTGATGGATGGGTTGTGAGATATGCTTGTTTATAATATTTACACTTATGGCAAAAGGAATATTCTGGCACAGGGCCATTTATCTCATTCTTTTTGGAAGCACTTCCTCTTTTTAACTAATGGGGACATGGCCCACTAACTAATTTACAGCCCGGCCTTGCCGACACACACCATGTCCGCAGAGAACAAGTGCGTGTGCCACGGAAGCGAGTGGCTTCTTGGCTTGGAGCCTGTGGCAGGTGTGGGTCTGCGGTCAGGTCAAACTGCCACCCGGACCCTGCGGAGGGGATGTGACATGCGGGTGACCCCATCTCCCACCTCAATCTGGTGGAAGATAAGGATGCCTGACATGCGGGTAGCACGCTCATTCTCTCCATCATGGACGTCACGGGGTCCAGCACCGTCGTAGCATCAAAGGAGAAACGGAGGCCCCTGGTGGGGAACGTGGCCAAGAGGGCCGAGAGGGCCAGGGTTATCCTGGGAGCCCAGAATGGATCGCTGCCCTGGCCTCAGTGCGGGCTGACTCTTGCCGGATTCCTTCCCTCCTTCATTTCCACCGGTTCTGCCCGCCCCTGGCCGTCTTGCTCTGAAGCTCGGTACCGCCGGTGTCCCAGCTGCTGCCCGCGCTCGGATTTCCTGCCCGGCTCCTCACCCAGGCGTGTGGTCTGGATCTCCGCCCTGTGTGTGCTCCTGGGCTGGATCTGGGTGCAGCAGAGTCACAGGGCACAGCAGGACACTCCCTCGCTGCCCCCTGAGCCCAGCCCCCACCCGCTTTGGGTCCTGGTGAAGCCACGCACAGAGCCGCATCCCCAAAGCCACATCCCCGCGTGGCGGCACCAACCCAAGACCCTGCCCCAGGAGGGCCGACTCACCCTATGACCCAGGAGCCAATCAGTCTCCCCCAAATGAAAGGGATGAACTACATCCGCCGTTCTCAACCCTGGTTGCACACTGGAATATTCTAAGGAACCATCAAAGTTCCGAGTGCCTGACCTCGGCACCACCCGATAACATGGCATCTCTGGCAGGAGCCCCAGGGATCTGCACTTTTACAAGCCCCCAGTTGATTCCAACCTGCAGCCAAAGGGGAGAACCACTGAGCCTACTTGTGGTCCTCAAAGTAGGCCCTGGAGGCAGCAGCAAGAAGGGCACTTGCTAGAAATGCCAATTCTCAAGTCCCCACCCCAAACCCCTCACAGGAACGGCCCCTCCAGGGCTCTGGTACTGTGGAGACTTTGCTCCACTACCTTAAATCCTTTGGCCCTCCCTCCGGGCAGTGCCAGACCTGGCCAGGCTGCAGAGGAATCCTGCCCCCATACCCACTTGCCTTCACTTCCCTGCTCACCACGTTTCTCATCCTGAGGCCCAGAAAGCCCTCCCTCCCGGGCCTGGAAGGAAGCAAACCAGGTAAATGTGCAAAGCACAAAACCCTTGCAGGTGCTTAAAGTAAGTGAGCTGTGCCGGCTGATTCGTGTTGATGATGCCAGCAGGCTCCAGTCGCTGCCACGATTCAGCACCCGCCACGCTTTGCTTCTGGAGAAGGACCGAAGGGCAGGGCTTTTCAGCAAATCACAGGCCCCCCGCTTACTGCGCTCAGGGTCTTGGACGCCGGGACCCACGCTCCCGCTGCTGCAGGCAGCAGGGTCTGACCCCAGGAGGGGACCTGGAGAAGCGGACCAGGAGGTGGAGGATGGAGAGGGGTGGGCTGGGGTTCCACCAGTGGAAGCCCCTTGAGAGACCGGGTGCCCAGGAGGAGGCCAATGGAAGAGGGAAGAGGGAAAACGGAGGGTCCTCCGCTGGCCTGGGGAGCCGTAGGCACGGGGATCCCGCCGCATCAAGCTCTCTGGTGGTGCAGGCACACACAGAAAGGGATCCATCACGGATCCACAGTGACGAGTGTCCCTGAAAGCCGGCTGGGTGGGGCGCGGCGGTGGGGGCAAGTCCGGGTGGGGATGCCGGTTGTTCCGGGTGGGCCTGGGCTCGCGGAGCCTGCAGTGCGCAGTGCCGGCCGCCAGGTGGCAGCGCCACCACCACGATGGCAGGAGAGGGGAGTGGGGGATGACTTGGAGAGGTTCTCCCAGCAGCTACTTTGTAGCAACTTTGTGGGGGGAGGGGAGCTGGGGGTGGGAATCGAGGAAGCTCTGAGAACTCGGTGGAGCAGACTGTGCGCCTGAACCAAGTCAGGGCACATGCAGTGAGCCCCAGTGCCCAGAAACTAGATGTGCGTTCTGGACCCCTGAGCGCCAGCCCAGCCCTGCCGAACAGCCCCCCATATCGCCCTCCCACCCCCTCCCCACCGGGCCTCAGGCCGCTCTTCACATCAGGTCCCTGGACAGATCCTTCAGGGTCCGCAAGTTCCTTGAGAACTTCAGTTTTGTGTCTCTTATTTCCATGAGTCTGAAACATTTCCAACCAGATGGAAAGAAAAAACGTACATGGATCACTGACCAGGAAACACCATTTTCCTAAATGCCACTTTTCCCTAACCTTTATTCCTTAAGCTGAATTCTAAGGGTTTTAGAGATATTCTCCAAGAGAAACTGTTTCCTCCAAAGAAATGTATGCACTTAATCCGCATTTGATAAAAACTGGGTTAAGATAAGTCAATAGCCATAATATTGATCACAGTAGCTGACTCTTACTCAGAGCTCATCACATCACAGCGTTTCTTTCTCCTGGACAGAATTCAGAGCAAGTGAGGTGGGTGCAGCATTTTCCACTCCGCGGATGAGCAGACAAGCAGAAGATAATAACTTCATGTATCTTAGGCTGGTAGGGCCGTCTGACCCCTTTCTTAACCTTGGGGTCACACCACTTTGCCCTGGTTTCCTGGAATCCCCATTCTTGCCTTTCCATGTCCTCCCCTTTATCTCCATCCAACTGGAGCTAGGGTGGGAGGGCTCTCTGACCCTACAGAATTTTTCTGGAAAGGATAGCAGAGCCTAATTTAGGGGAGATTGTGAATGACTGGTTGTGGCTTAATGTGCCCTCCTTGCTGGGGGAAGACAGTGGCCTTGCAGGGCTGGGTAGAGGCATGGGGAGTGGCCTCAGCTAATGAGGATGTTTGACTTGAGTTTCCTCTGGAAAGCAGAGCAAACCCACCAGCAAGGATTAAGCATCCCAGTTCCCAAAGAAGTGGCCATAGAACAGCTCCTTGGACCATTGTGGTACCCACACCCGGGGGGCATCTTTGAAGCATCCCAGACGCAGGGGGAGTGGAGACAGGAGGGGGATAGGAAGGAGGGATGAGGAGGGGGCTCCAGGAGGCAGGCAGGCTGTGCCCCCAGGGCCTTGATACATCTGGTTGATGCCGCAGGCATAGTTTTCTGGGTCAGGCTGCTCCTCCAAGCCTCAGGAAGCCTGCGAGGCCCCATAAATCTGCCCTGTGTGGAGTCCAGGATGTAATTGAGTCTCTCTGGCAAACAGGGAGAGCTGAGAGGCAGGAAATGCTGAGCTGATGGGCCACAGAAGGGACATTAACAGAGTGAGTCTACCCAGCTTAAAACAAAAACACATTCCAAAGAGCGAGCCTGCAGCCCGGTGTCTCAGTGCAAAGCGCGGTGTTCCCATCGGGCACCAGGCTGACATTACCCTCCTTCAAAATGGCAAAAGCAAGCAGCTGTAGGAGAGGGAGAGAGAGAAAGAGAGCTCGTCTGTGTGGGCCAGGCTGTCAGAGAAAGAGCTTGGAAAGATTCTGCACGGGGCTGACTGGGCTCCACATCTCTAGATCCTGGAATAAAGGAAGAGGTTCTCCTACTAAAGTCCGTGGCGGGGTAGGGAAGCATCATTACATATGCCATTCCGCATGTCTGGAAATGAACTTACCAAGATAAATTGGCCTTCCAACCCATCCCAGCGGTAGGAGTTATAATGTGGAGTCGCTGGCACCCTGCAGGGAAAGAGCACTGGGCCAGGAGTCCCAGCCATTACTGGCTAACTGATTGAATTTGAGAAAAATCTTCTCTCCTGGCCTCAGTTTCCCTTAGTTTTCAAACTGAGCCCCGAGGGGCATGGGTTCTGCTAAGGAGCCCCGTGGGCTCTGAGAGGGGTAGAATCGACCTTCATCCCCTCACCCCCTGCTAACTAGGGACAGGGCTCTCCTCACCATCTCTGTAACCCCACCTTCAACCAAACCTACTCTTTTTTTTTTTTAATCTGTTTTTCTTTTGAAAACATTGGAACCACATAATTTCTGAAGTGCCCTCTGGCTCTGATGTCAGGCAGCAGTGACTGAAGTCATGTGGGTCTGTAAGGGCTCCTGTGGGCAGGTCCAGAACACCCCACTCTTCAGCAGATCCCCATAGTGATTCGATCCTCACCTCTGTCAGTGCTCCCTGCCTGCTCCTGAGGGGGCCAGTGCTACCACACCATGGACTTTTTGGCTGAACAGTCACCTCCAAAGGACCCGTTCATCCTCTCCCCCGGTCCCTGTGCTGGGCTGTGCGAAACTGTCCTTTCCGGCATGGTGTGACCTCAACACATAGCAGGTGCTCAAATACACACAGAAGGAATGAATGAGCGCTGCCCCCAGGGTTATGCTCTGAGCCTGTGGTCGACAGAAGAATGTCCCCCCAACGATATGCATACGTCTGAGCAAAACATGGTAAAGGGACATGGCAGGTGTGATTAAGGTTGTAGACTTTACAAGAGGGAGATTATCCTGGTTTATCCACGTGGGCTCCACGGAATCAAAAGGGCCCTTGTAAAAACAGAGAACTTTCTCTGGCTGGAGCAGGAGAAGCGAGTCAAAAGTGGGACTTAGAAGAAGACAAGGGAGAGAGGGTTCACCCGCTGGGAAGAGGGGGGCAGGTCCATGGGAATGCAGGCAGCCCCTGGAAGCTGAGAGCCATCCCGGCCTCAGCAGGGAAACTCAGTCCTATGACCACAAGGAAGTGAATTCTGCCAACGCCCAGAAAGAGCAAGGAAGCGGACCCTCCCCGAGGCTGCAGATAGGAGCCCAGGCCAGCGCACAGCTTGATTTCAGCTGCTGAGACCCGGGGCAGAGGCGCCGGCCAGGCTGCCTGGACCTCCAGCCTCAGAACCAGGGCATCAAAAATGCGTGTTGTTTTAAGCCTCTAAGTTGGTGGTGTTGGTTATGGCAGCCCCAGGAAGCTAAGTCAGGTTTTTGTTACTGCTGCTGCTGTTTGCTTTTGGTTTTGAGGGAACAACAAGGCAGCACTCCCTCTGATCCATCCCACCCCTCCCCCAGCCCCAGGGCACTCTGCGCAGCCCCAAGTTCACCTGCCTGTCAATACCTCACCCTGCAAATACTGCCCTCCCAGCATCTCCACTCGTGCCCAGTCCTCAACCGTGCGTGGATGTCTCAAAACATCACTGAATCCTCTCCCCCTGTTTCAAGATTGCCTGTGACCTTCAACCTACCTAAGACCTTCCTGCTCACATCCCCCCATCTCTCCAGCTCCCTTGTCATTCACTGCACTCCACCATGCTGGGTTTTGCTGTTCTGCAAATGCATCCAATTCTTCTCTGCCTCAGGATCTTTGCACATGCTGTGGCCCCTCATTCTAGGTCTCCTGTGACTTCCCTCTCATGCTTTAGTTCTCTATGTAAATGGCACTCTTCAGAGAAACCCCCTGCACCACGGCTTCCAACCTCCCTTTCACTCATCTTAGGCGGTGTGTCTGTTTCCTTCTTAAAAGTTACACCACTTTAACTGTTTCATGCTCTGTTTTGCTGGCTCTCAGCAGTTCCCCTGCTGGGCAATGAGCTCCCTGAGGTGCTAGCATCACAGGGTTAGTGCACGGGAAATACAAGGTAAGTGAACGTGCCCAGCTCCTCCCCGGGCTCGTTACACCTGTGACGTCATTCATCTTCCTTCCAACCCGCAGGATGGACACCATGAGTGGCAAGCCCAGCCTCCTGGGAGGAGGGGTGTCAGGGCTGTGGCTATGGAAACTCCCCATCAGGTCCCATCAAGGGGGCTGCTGTGGGGAGCGTGGTGACTGACAGCCTCCCATGGGCTCCCGGGTTGCTCTCAGCCAACCACCGAGAAGGGGAGGGGCTTCCAGAATCCAGCCTTTGTAGCCCAAAGGGCAACCTTTCCTCAAGGGCTCGCCATCAGCCTGGCCCAGAGCATCTCAGAATTCTGATGTGGTCTGAAACTCTCCCTATCCAGTCCTCCCCTCCCCTCGCCTGCACGGGTGTCAGCCCTGCACTGCTCTCTGAAGGGTCCCACCACTCGTGTCCCCACCCCGTTTATCCTTCACCAGAGGCTTCCCCATCACTCTCCTCTATATCCAGCCCCATGTTGGCACCACCTTCTTGGAGGGCCCGCCCGACTCACCTAGCTTCCCCCCATTGGCCCTGGAAGAGGAGACTCCCCAGCTGGTCAAGACCCAGGTGTGCTTTGGGTGCCCGGGCAGGTGGAGGGCAGTGGCACAGCTGTCATGGTGTATCCCGCGGTTGGCCTGCATTCTGATGCCCATTTGGCCGGCACTGTGAAGGGCCCGTCTGCCCAGAGGTGGACCTGCCCCTGCTGTCCCTCTTGTCCCAGGTCACTTTTTTCTCCCAATGTCATTCCACATTAGAGCTGTAAAACCACAAGAGTTGGGGTGGGCCTGGGATGCGTACAAGGAGGCATGGGCTTCATCAGGCCCCGGAGCAGGGAGTATCGGCCACATGTCCACGACATCTCCACCAAAGGCAGCCCAAGAAAACGCACACGCTTAAACAAAACCCTCTTACTCGCTTCCAGCCCACACTTCTCCCAACGGAGCTATGCGGGTCTCAGCCCTTCACCGGCTGTGTGAGCCCAGCGACCTCCCCAGGCTTCCGTATCCACACCTGTGAAATGGGGACAGTGACAGCTCCCAACTCACAGGTGCCTTCAGTGCACCGCTCATGAGAGTCTGGGACATGTGGCCCATTGTATTGTCCCATCTTTGGTGTGAAAGTTATCTTGTGGAAGAAAACTTGTCTCACAACCTCTAGTGGAACCCGGTAGTGGCTGTTTTATAATAGAACACTGCATTTTTTTTTCTTCAAAAGAACTGGACTACGTTTGCTTTACAAACACGAGTTATGTGAAATTGTTTGAGAATTAAAGCGTGTTTCCTCCCATATTTGCACACACAACACAGACACACGTGGGGGGTCACAGAAATGAAGCTGATGCCCGGAGCCATGGGGCAGGGTGGTTGAAAAGCAGGAGCGGCAGCTGAGATGATCCAGTCAGGGGACAGGATTCTACAAGACCCTGAAATGCAAGATGCTTGCAGCTAAGTTGGGAGTAAAACAGATAACGTTTTAGGATGGACAGTCCCCATGCGGCTTGGGTCCACCGGGGATTCCTTTGCATCCTTATAACAGTGACAGTCCCCGTGCTCTGGGGGCAGGGAAGGTATCTGTCCCTCCCCTGTCAAGGTCAGAGAGCAGTGCAGGGCTGACACCCGTGCAAGCGGGGGGAGGGGATAATCAAACCACATTCCTGGGGGAGAAAACCTCACCACCAGGTAGGATCTGTCCAGACTAAGAAATTGTGGTGACAATGTTTGGGTGAGGGCGCTGTTCCCACAGCTGAGTTTTGAGAAAAGGTCATCCGCTTTGCAGACACACAGCCCAGTAAGGAGGGAGGAAATGATACAATATCTCAGATTCATTGAAAACATGACCACAGGGAGAGGACAGGAGTGGACGGGAGTGCGGAAGATACAGGACTGGCCCTGTACCGGTGGATGCTTTCCGTAGTTGGTGATGTCCCAACAGGGCTTCTGTTTGAAATGTTCTCCAATAAAATGCCAAAGACATAAAAATAGAAAAGCTCAGGGAAGCCGTATACTGAAAACCAGCAGCCACTGCCTAGAATTAACCAGTGTTCGTATCAGATGTTTTTCTTTGGTTTTAATAAAAGAAATTTCACGTTAACCCCTCAAATAGTGTTTTCAGAGGGAACGGGGCTAACACCCCAGGAACTGATACCCCAGGAGCATTCTCCTCCAGGAATGGTCGAGGTCCCCCGCAGCGCATCCTGGTTCTGTAAGATTTGCTGTCCACCTGCAAGCTCCCTTTGACTCGCAGGACCCCTAATGGCTCGCCCCCGCCTCCTGCCTCTCAAGACATCGGGACAAAAGCACAGGTCGCACACGTCAATGCACCGGTGTATCACTTCTGGATGGAAACTGTGTGCAAAATGACTTCCAACAAGGCGTGCGGGGCTGTCCGAGCCCCTGGGGCTCCCCTGCCAGGATCGCCCTCCAGCGCGGGCTCCCCCCATGCCTCGGGCAGCCAGGCTGCAGAGCAAAGCGCCACAGCCTGGCCTGATACCGCGCGGATTGTTCTCGGGTCAAGCTGTCGGCGGGGCCGGCTTCCTCGGCGGACTCTCTGCTTGGTTTGCAGATGGCAGGCTTTTCCTTGTGTCCTCACGTGGTGTGTGTGTGTGTGTCTGTGTGTGTGTGTGTGTGTCCAGTCTCCCCCTTCTCGTAAGGACCTCATTTACATTAATTACCCCTTTAAAGGTCTTATCTCCACACACAGTCGTGTTCTGAGGTCCTGGGGGTTAGGACTTCAGCATGTGGTTTTTGGCCACAGCTCTGCCACACCCAGATGTCCTGTGGCGTGCTCTTAGCTGGGAACGATCTCCACGTACATTATTTACCAGGGGAGTAATCTTTCCTCTTTCTGTTACTTCGGAAGAGCTCATTTATTTACTTAGTTATTTTTGCAAAGACGTCATTTTAGGAAGTTTAAGGAAGAAAAATAGAAAAATAAACCAACTTAAACCTCCAAGTTTGAATACAGTAAAACCTCATGAATTTGGGTTTCCTGTCAGAAAATAATCTGGGGGAGCAAAGGCTTTCCACTGAAGATCACTTCAGAAATTTCCTTGGAACCAACTGCTCTATCCTTGTCGAGCCGAGAAAACCTGTTTTAATAAACACATACAAATCACATGCAATTAATGTTATCATTTGAGCACAAAGATCACGCTAATGTTTTTGACTAATTATTCCCCTGATTGGGTTCCCATCTCGCTCCTTCTTTTCATACGCAGCCTCTTCAGGCTGGATTTCATGTACCTCGTGGAATAAAGGTAAGCCGGACACGCGATCCGCAGCCAGGAGGACGCCGAGCTGGGCGGACACACACAGCCCGCACTTCTGTTTTCTCTCCCCCGCACGTGGTCTGTCGGCTCCCAGGGGGACCCGGGAGAGCGGGCGTTGGCTCCAGGTAACATGTCACACAGAAGTCTGGATTAAGAACAGATTGTGTAATAATTAATTCATCACATCCCTTTGAGGTACAATGAAGGGAAGTGCAATTAGGCAGGAGTAACTCAGAAAATATTTTCTTCTTTTAAGTTAATGGGGCCCATAGTTTTAAATGGAGCCATAGCCAATCCTCCCAGGTGTTATCAGCTCCCAGTGCAGCAATTAAATGTGTCAGCAAAGCTCCTACTTAGTGCTCCTGAAGCACTTAATTTTCATTAAAAAGATGACATTGCAAGCAATTATCAAGGACAATCCACATTCACGGGTATTTATATTCATAAGGACAGATCGTAACACAGAGACGCATAAATTACCCAGATCTGTTTCTTAGTTTCTTCCTAAACTAGGCTGCGAGCTGGTTGTTCTAATCACCTGCTTCCAGGCTCTGCACAGGGAGGGCCACTGTGGGGGGCTTAGTTCATCTCCCCCACACACATGTTCCCCCCCACACACACACACCCCCAGGCTGATGGGAATCAACACTGGTGTGTGACACTAGTGGGTTTTCATTGTGAACACATTTCCTCCATTTATAACCCTTTAGGGGTGTGCATTACACACCCTTTTCTGGTTATTGCTTTCATCAGTTTGTCGTGTCCGTTGTTGACATTTCAGGGCTAGCACCAGCAATGTTACTGTTTTTTAAATAAAGCCCAACGTGCCCTTTCACCCTGTCACTCCCAAACCTAGAAGGGTCAAAGCCACAGACAACAACATCTGGGCTGTTTGGGTCCCCTACAGCAAATCAGGCGACACCCCACCCCCCACAAGAGCATTGCCAGCCCTAACCCTCACAGCCTGGAGCTACCACCCCACCGATGATGGTGAAACCGAAGGTCCAAGGAGGCAAAACGATTTGCTCCAAGTTCACTCCGCTAGAAAGTGGCTGAGTCCAGATTTGATTCCAGGTCTGTCTGCCCAAAGCTAGTCATCTCTCTGCTATGCCAGGTGGGGCTTCCCAGATGGCCCCACAGATACAGATGGTGGCTGCATTCCCTGCCAGGTCTGTGCGGGGTCCTGAGGTTGAGGGTGGAGGAGAACCGGCATCTGTCTCCCGGTTCTCAATCTAGTGCAAGAGGAGATGAGGGGAGTGTGGCTAGACGGTGCTGTGAAGAGAAGACAGTCAGCTTCTGATTTAGGTCGAGCAGGGAGCTAGTATTTAATACAGCTGCTCTGAGCACAGGGCACTGGTAGACGAATATAAGAACAGGAAGTAAGAAAGATGTAGCCAGGCTAAAACAAACAAGTAATGGACAAATATCTCCACGGACCAGAAAAGGGACTGATATGTGACCACTTACAAGCCAAAGCCCTAGGCTTGCTGGCCTCTAGGCAGCAGTGTCACAGTCCCACTCCTGAGAAGCCATGGGATCCAAATTACCCTGCAGGACACAGGATACTGGAACCAGGCTTACTGCTTTCCCCTGTGGCATTAACAACCTGTGGAACAAAGAATACAGGAAATCACAATACAGCTTTGCAACCAGGAACCACAGATTTGCAACATCTTCCCAAACCCTGGGGTGACATGAGCCCTGGACGCTGTCCTGAGAGCTGGCTCTCAACATGGAGCCCCTATCCCTGCGGAGTCAAGCAGAAATCCAGTAGATGGGAAGCCGCGAACTCAAAGGAGCAGAGAGCAAAACAAAAGACCTGGGGTTCAGAGCGACTTGTAAGCCAAAACCTCAAATCATGTAGAAACCGAATGCTAAGAAAGCCAATGAACAAAATCTAAAATTGACAAATAACTTGAATGCACAGAAGATAAAATTAACTTTATGGAGGAGTCTGACACAGATTTTAAAACAAAGAAGTTTATGAGGTGAAAAGAGAAAGATATTTATAAAGAAGAGATTAAGATGTAAGAAATTAAAACATAAAAATGTAAAAGTGAAACAAATAAAATGAGAGTGGATATAAATTTTGAAATTCACTTAAATTTTGAAAAATGAAATTGTGATCACTGAAAAAAAAAACTATAGCAAAGGCATACATTGATTTCAGTCTTTCCAGAAAGCAATTTGGCAATTCTGTCAACATTAACCAACATTGAATGAACACCTGCTAGGTGCCCAGCACTGTTCCAGGTGCTGGGCTTTCAATGGTGAACAAAACAGACAAAAGCCCCTGCCTTCAGAGAGGCTCCATTACCTTAGGGAAATCAGACAGTAAAAAGATAGGTAGGTTAGTACGAGGTGAAGTCAGAAAAGTAACAGTGAGTCAGGTCATGTAACCTGAGAAATAAAGAAATGGCTGAGGGGACAACAGAGAAAGATAAAGAGATGGAAACTATGGTGGGAGGAGTTAAGAGTGAAGAAGATTAGGGTGAAGAAGTCCAAGAGACATCTGCCACATTTTATCAAATCTAAGACATCAATGACTGGACACTGCACCAACAGCTTGTGGGGTACCGTAACACAAATAATGCTTCCAGTTAAACTAAAACATGAAGTTTTCTTCTGAAAACATTTCCTACTTGGTGGAAACATTTTTTATGAATTATACAGACTTAATAAAATGTTCATGCATCTATAACAAGGAAAATATAAGCAAAAAAGGAGGTTGTCTTCAATCTCCTTGACCTTCAGAGTCTAACTCTTCTTTTTTTTTTTTTTAAAAGATTTTATTTATTTATTCGACAGAGATAGAGACAGCCAGCGAGAGAGGGAACACAAGCAGGGGGAGTGGGAGAGGAAGAAGCAGGCTCATAGCGGAGGAGCCTGACGTGGGGCTCGATCCCATAACGCCGGGATCACGCCCTGAGCCAAAGGCAGACGCTTAACCGCTGTGCCACCCAGGCGCCCCCAGAGTCTAACTTTTCTGAATCACTTTCAACAGAATGCAGACAACATCCATCTCCTCCCTAAACAGTTTAGCCCTCCGGGTTTTCAAGAGAGTTGATAATGGTACATTTTTCAGAAGAGTGCTCCACCATGNCCATAACGCCGGGATCACGCCCTGAGCCAAAGGCAGACGCTTAACCGCTGTGCCACCCAGGCGCCCCCAGAGTCTAACTTTTCTGAATCACTTTCAACAGAATGCAGACAACATCCATCTCCTCCCTAAACAGTTTAGCCCTCCGGGTTTTCAAGAGAGTTGATAATGGTACATTTTTCAGAAGAGTGCTCCACCATGGTCTCCAGGAATTTTCCCAAAACATTGATGTTCACTCTGCAAGTGTTAACTATCTTAATTTTATCAGAGGATGTCTATGAAAGGTTTTTGGAAAACAAGCAGGACTCACACTCCTTCCTCAAATGGTCTTTAAATGTTTTGCTGACTGTAATTTTGAGGGATTGAAGCTCTAGCATCTGCCACCAGAAATAACAACCAAGCTGAGCAGGCCGCCACTGAGCTGGTAGCTTTTGTAAGAAACTACCAACTGCCAGATGCATCCAATTTCCTTAGACATTAAAATATGGTGTGTGGAGGGGGATTGAATCTTGGGATTAAAATACAGTAAGAGAAGTTTCAGAATAAGACTAGAAAGTGGGAGAGAGGTGATATTGGAAAAGATAATGACCAAGTTTCCACAACTGATAAAAGATATGAGTCTTCAGGCTGAAAATCCACTCTGGTTTCCAAACAGGATAAATAAAATGAAGTCCCCATTGAGGCATGTAGAAGTAAAATTGTAGCGCGTCTAAGAGAAGATCCCACAAGGCTAGACCAAAGCAGACCACTCATCCTAAAAAGATGGCACTTAGCAGCACTTTCAAGTGTTAAGAGAAAATAATCGTCAATTCAGAATTCTGTACCCAGCTAAACTATCATCTATAAGAAAGGGTGAAATGAAGATGCCTCCAGCTTTAGAAGGAATAAAGACCTTACTCCCTCCCAGTCCTTGCAGAAAGATCCAGCAAAAGATCACTTCGGGAAAAAGGAAAGTGAATTCAGAAAAGAGCAGGGATGCCAAAGGCAGTAAGAAAAACTGAGCTCAACAATGGTTTGGATTGAGTTGCATTGCCATAAGCTTGGGATCCAGTTCGCATGACCTCTGCTGACCTCCAGCTTACACTTGGACTATTGCACTTTGCCAGTTGTTTCATTTGTCAGCTCAAATGGGGACGTGCCATCATAGAAGAACAATAAAGATGTGTTTAATGAAAGCGATTGAGAGGAAGAGAGAAACAGACAGGTGTCCAAATCATCGAGAGTCTGGGACTGGGGGGCCTTACAGGTCACATTTCAAGCATAACAGTGAGACTATCTTAATTGAATCTTTAAAATATCATCATGTCTGCTGGGTGGAAAATGTATGGAAAGAGGGCGAGGAGAATGGACATAGGTTTGCTAGAGTCCAAATGAGAGGACATCAAGTCAGAGGTGCAGGGGTGGAGAGAAGTCGATTCAACAAATAGATAAGAGCAGGTGGAATCAACAGAACCTAGAAGGACCCATCTTCTTCTCAAAACCCTCAGGTACTAACAGCAACCAACCTCTAGTCCCAGTCACACGGCGCCGTACCCATTTCCGTCCTGTGAGCACGCACCCACGATAGAGCCCTGCCCGTCTCCAGAACTCTCAACGTGCCACAGCTTGGGCGGTTCGTCTCTCTGGAGTGTCCTGACCACCTTCATCACAGAGACAAGAAAAGCCATGGCCTTCACTGGCCCGCATTCACGGGCAGGGTCATTTCTTGCTCTGCAGCTCGACCGCCGAGGAGATTTGGTATGGATGGCCAAACTCCCCGAGCCTTCGTTCTCTTGTCTGTAAAATGAGTGCACGTGAGCACGCCCTGCCCACCTCTTGCCACTCCTAAAATGCTTTACAGAGCATAACATGCTATACAAACGGAGGGGCTCCGTCATCAGCGTCGGAAGCAAACACGTCCCCATAGGAGGAAGAGTCAGCCATGTGCCCCGCTGAGCCCCAAATACACCCTGCTTGGTCGGCAACAAAAAGCCGTCATCATCAGGCATCTGGGTTCTGCCGGGAATCCATCTCCTGCTCCCACGGGGAGCCCTCACTCCCCTGACTCAGCACCCGTCTGTCCGCTCTGGCCTGTGCACCAGATGCAGGTTCCTGGATCTTCACGTGGTTTGTCTGGTGCAGAGACTGGCTGCTTGAGAATGCAGAGACTTCCTTCTAAGACAGAAGTCTGTTTTTCTGTACACTAAGGCCCCTCCACCAAAGGAGAAAGTAATGAGAAGCCCACAGCATAGACACATCTTTCCAACATTTGTCTGTTCCTCGATCCAAACAGCTCAAGGCCCATCTCAGACCCGGGATGCACCGGGTCTCCAGCTGAGCACCACGGATCACCGCGCTGACTGCCCCTCGCTTCCATATGATGCATTTGGTCTGGATGGACCTGGAGGCAGAGGTCTCAGCCAGGGACATTCTGTGCTGGCTTCAGACGCCGTGGGTCCAGCTAGTAAATGTGAAGGGAAGGCTCAGGGCCTCCAGGGAAAGAACCCAAACCACACCCTCTGCTCAGGATCTGGGGTTTCCTGGAAATCAGTGGGGGTGGCCCCACGTAAGCCTGCTGAGAATGCTTCCAACGGGAAGAACAGTCTAGGAAAAAATAACCCAACAACAGAGCCCGACTTCCGAGCAAATGTTGACCCACATGGCTTTTGAACAATTATCCGTGTTCTACAAACAGACAGAAGGCTGAGCTGCCTTTCCCAATTACACCCGAGTGAATAAGGAACTGTATGTAAATCACAGAGTGCGGGAAAGTAGGAATGGCGTGAAGACCTGGGGGCTGAGTAGCCCTGTGGTCAGGGACACCGCATGGATGGAAAGAGCTTTCAGTGGCGCTTTGCAGAAGGACAGAGACTGGCAGGACCAAAGGCTCTCTGGGAGGCATGATGACCCCCCGCAGAGGTCCACACTCTCATCCTTGGAATCTGAGGATGTGTTGCATTATGTGGTAAAAGGGACTTTGCAATCCTGATTAAGGTTAAGGACCTGAAAATGGGGAGATAATCTTGGATTTCCAGGTGGGCCCCATCACACAGAGCCTTACAAGCAGACAGCTTCCTACAGCCGGAAGCAGAAAAGACCCAGACGAAAGGGAGTTAGAGGGACTCCAAGACCGAGAGGGGCTCGGGGCCCCACTGCTGCTTGGGGGGGCACAGGGAAGACAAGGGGAGGAACTGGGGCACCCCCAGACACAAAGACCAACCCTGGCTGACAGCCAGCAAGGAAACGCAGTCCTACAAAGGGAGAATGACTCTTTGCGCCCTACAGAACCTCGAGATGGTAAATGGGTGTCGTTGTGGCAGAAAACTAACATGGCCTGATTCTGAGTGTCTCCCTTGGGGGTGAAGCCTCTGGGTGATTATTTGGTTATAAAAACCACAATGAGATAAAGAGCAAGCTGAGAAGGACCCTATGAGCCTGGAGCTTGAGGGACAGGCCTGAAATCAGAAGTTTCTGGGGAGAGGCAGGAGGAGGACAAGAGAAGGGTCTATCTGAGAATCGTATGGACAGCTGGAAGGAGGCAGTGACCCCAGCGAGGGAGGAGGGGCACGCAGGGGCTGGCTCTAGTGGGCGAGCGGAGCCGCCGTGGCCCGTCGCAGGGGGGTTCCTTGGGAAACCGTCCTCCGCTGGCCCGAACTTGGGAATGCGGACTCTCCAGCTTTGGATGAACCCACTTCACTGGGGACACGGAGCACCATGCACTCCTCAGCCCCATCCCTGACACCCCCCAGACGCAGGCCTGGTGGTCCAGGCTGTCAGGAACAAGGGGAAGCTCCGTTTGAGTAAACCACAGCTTCTGCTGGAGCGTGGTGAGTGCAAAGAGGGGTGTATGCACCTGACGCGTCAGGTAAGACTTTGGGGCTCGGATACCGTGAGGATTCAGGGCCTGGCACTGGCAGAGGTGGTGCCCGGTGGGATGGGCAGCAAGCAGTGGTGGAGAACCCCCCCCCCCCGGGGAATGTCACGGCACCTAGTCAGGGGTCACGGTCGGGCAGGTGGTACAGCAGCAGCCAGTGGGACCTGGCCATGCAGGTCCCCTGAGGCAGGACACGGTGGCCAAAGTCATGCTTTCGACGAGCCCCTCCAACTTTGTCAGGGGCTGCACTGCTCTCCAACCAGCGCTGAGCCCCACACCATGAGGACTAAATCAGGTCACGCTGCCAGCACCCACTGGTCCAGGAGCACGGCAGGTGACAACAGACGTCATGCTCATGGCAGCAACAGCCCCAGCAGCTCACTGTTTGGTCCCTGACAGCGCTGTGCTTGGCCCTGAGATGACCGGGTCCTCCTTACCCACCTGCCTTCCCGCCGATGCCCCGTGGAGGGGGAGGCCAGCAGGTCACCTGCTTTGTCCAGGGAGTGTCGTGGGCAGCCTCTGTGGGGCTGCCAGCAGCGAGACCTGGAGCCGACCTCCGCTCTGTCCCTTAGCAATAAAAGTACAGATCTGTGGAAGAAAGCACAAGGATCCCAGGCTCTGCCGGAGCTCACGGGGCTGATGCCAGGCGGGGAGTCCTCTTCCCACGCTCCAGAAGGATGGAATCCACTCACGGAACCAAGGAAACCACTCCCATCCACAATCCCACCATCCCTCCACCTCCTGCTCCAGGGAACAGCTGACACTTCCCCAGACTCACAACAGAGAAGCAAAGGTCACTTCTAGAGGTGGGCACACCTGGGGGGATCCCAGCTCGCCCAGCTGGGACAGACCTCTGGGGGCTGCTGCTGGCAGGAAAGGCGACATGTGGGGCCCCACTCACACCACGGCAGGAAGCGGCTCACCAGTTGGACGCGTGGCTAGGGGCCAAGCAAGATGGACACGGCAGCCTCCACCGCAAGGGGAGAGTGAGACGGTGGCGCCAGGGCATAGGCTGGGTGGGAGGGGATGAGCCGTGCAGAATCCAGGCGGATCTTCCAGCAAAAGGAAGGTGAGGCTCAGGGCAGCGTGAGCCTGGCAGGTTTGGGCAGCAGCCCAGAGCCACGCGGCTGGAATGATGGGGGAGGTGGTAGGACATGAGGTCGGGAATAATGGGGACCTGGTCGCATAGGGTCTTCTAAGCCCGTTACAACTTTGGCCTTTACTTGGTAGAAAACGAGCCCCCAGAGGTTCCCAGCAGAGGACGAGCGTTAACGGCATCAGGAAATCAGACCTCCGCGGCAGGGAGACCGGGAGGCTCTGAGAAGGGCAGATGGAAACTGATGGACGGAGTGCATCTGAGGGGCTGAGAGGAGGCTCGGGGAGTGGCCTGGGGGACAGAGAGACTGAGCTGCTATTAACTGAAACGAGCACTGTCCCATCCACACACATTAAGGGCCGAAAGTAGCATGTGCTGTTGACCTAATAACTCCACTTAAAGGAATTTATTGTAAGGGAATAAGCATAAACTTGGGGAAATATTACAAATATAGCTCATTAGAGTGTCACTTACAATGAAAAAATAGAAGCAGCCTACTTACCCAGAAATAGAAGTCGGAACACAGACAGTAGGATCTGTGGTTAATTGGCCGGCCAGCGGCCATTCCCACATCTGCCTGCCCAGCTCCCACTTACAGGGTGAAGAAGCCAGACACTCACTTCCCCAGCCTCCCTTTAGCTAGCGATAGCCAGATGACCTGTTTATGACAGGGGAACCCTGAGTAAATGCAATGTCCTGAGTTTCCAGGGTGGCCTTTCCTTTCCTTTTGTAAGTTCAGACATAATAGAGGTGCTCACTGGTACGATTCCTTTGCTAGTTTTCCTGCCAAGAACACATATGCATTGCCTGGAGCTATGACAGCCATTCTGGGGCCACGAGGCAACAAGCATGAGCGGAAAGAAAACCCAGCATGCTGAGAAAGCTAAAGAGACCCTAGGCCTTTGGTGGAATCAATAAACAGCAGAACTGACTCCAGCCATTGTCAACCTCAAGACTTCTCTTTATAGGAGAAAATGAATCCCTATTGTCAAGCCCGTGTGGACTATTTTCTCCGATATAGCAAAGCCTCTGTCATCGGGAGGAAGGAAGCCAGCCCAGTGCTAGGGGCTGGGAAGCTCAGAGAAAATCAGAAAGCGTTGTCCCCACAACCTATTTTTCCTCGACAACTGGTGTCAGACATGGTGTCAAGGCACTGAATCCAGAGCGACCCAGGGATACAGGCATTGTGGTTGCCCCTTTCCCAGGCGAGGCGGCTAAGGCTGCAGGGCTGACTGTCTGCTCAAGGACAGGGACTGCACAGAAGTGAGGAGTGTGTGACCTCAGAGCCCAGCCCAGGCTGAGCTTCCTCCCCCCAAGTCCTGCTTCCCTGGAAACTCTAGAAGATCCAGGCCCATGGAGTCAATTGTGGCCTCTCCACATCCCAGCAGGGCAGGGTGGGGAGCTTCTGGAACCAGCCATTAGATGCCAGAGAGAGGGAGCCAGCAGAACTTTGGGCCACTGTACTGTGGGGACATGGCTGGGCTCCCTTGGGAGGGCAGGTGAGCAGGTGGCGTGTAACTGAAGACCAACCTCCAGAAATTCAGGGGGTCCCTGGCTGGGGGGAGTTCGCAAATCGGGACTGAGCTAATTAGACTGTAGACTCCGTGTCCAGAGATCCATAGTGGGGCCAGATGAACACATAGCCAGGGACCCATGAGGAAGAGAAGTGGGTTATGCCATTAAGGCGACCTCCAAAGACACCCACGAGGGATCAAGTCATGAAACACCCATGAAATTTATGGTACACCCATGAAAGGGAATACCATCTAGCCGTTAAAAAAAAATCCTATTTTCAAAGAATATTTTAAGACACATGAAAATATGTATTCTATACCGTTAGGTTAAAATAAAAACCGAGACCCAACCCTAAGTATCCAACATCATTTCAATTTTGTGACATTAACAGTTAACAGATGTCGAAGGTCATGCAAACAATAAAAAAGAGAAAAACCAGCAGCCATCCCTCGAGGTGGGATCAAGGACCAATTTTGATCTTATCCTTTATAATTCCCTGTATCTTCCAAGTTTCCATAATGAACACAGAGTGCCTTAAATTTAGAAGAAAGTCCTTGCAACACGTGCCGGGGGCTGGGTGGGCTGGCCTCACTCCCCTGGCCCCTCTCCTCCTCCCTCAGACATGCTGGGAAGGTGACAGCCAGAGGCATGTCGAGCTGTGTCTTGTCCAACTCTCGGCGCTTTGCGGCTCCCCACGGCATCACTGCCGCTTAGAAACCCGTTCTCGAGGTCGGCCTCTCTGTCCTCCCAGGCTGTGGGACACATGGTGTCCATCCGCGGACGGTTTCCCACGAGCAACAGCTGGAGCGAGCCCCCTCGCTTTGGTACATGAGGCCTGCATTCTGGAATTCAGTCGCTATGCCTGGAGACCTGCCGCTTCAGAGAGCAATTTTAATTGAAATGGTAATGATGGAATTTCTTCTCCCCAAAGAGGGTATGTGCATCGTGAACACTGCCTCCCTCGGCTGGAAGCTGGCCCCCAGGATGCCACAGGACAGAAATCCCTCCTAATGAGGGCTGAGCCCCGCCTGGGGCTCTGACGCCCATGCGCGCGGACCCACCCCGCGCTGGCCGGCAGGATGAAGGCTGCCTTCATGGCGCCTCGTTCTGGACACACTGGAACCGTTGGTCACGGTGGCTGCACAGAGTGACTCCCTGAATTCTAACACCGGTGGGGAATCCACTCTCCATGGCAATCTGGTGCCGTCAGCCCACCTGGAAACTCCCACTGGGCAGGACAGCTGCATTTAAAGCCCCTGCCTTGCCTATAGAAAGCTTTAACAGACGTGACCCACACTGATAACAAACCCCTGCGTAAGGCCATCGTCCAGCTGCGGTGTGTGACGCTGTGTGCAGGCCGGGGGCTGGGGTCGAGCGTTCATGCATTCAGTCCACAATCATGGGATCCAGGGTCCTCTCTGTGCCGGTTGCTAGGGTGACTGCAGGAGCAGAAAGCAGACATGGCTGGGCTCTTACCATTAGACCCTAGGACCCGGACCCTGAAAGGCCCAGAACTAGCCCCTCTGACTCTTCATGGCCTACAAGCCTCCTTTGTTCCCACTTTCCCCCTGGTCGGCCCCCGGGAGCATGGCTCTAGCAAGAAGGCTTCTCTCCCTCCTGATGCAAAGGGTTCCCAGGGGGACCGTCCCACAGCAGAAGGTCACTGAAGGAGAGGTGCTCACGGATGGCTGCCTCAGTGCCCTCGAATAGACCACAGCCCGCCTGCACGCTGACCGAGGGGGCTTTGACCTCAGGGGTTCATCTTCACTGATGGCTAGATGTGTGGCCCTGGTCACGTCCCTTCTCTGAGCCTCAGTTTACCACCTATAAAATGTCAGGACTGTGCCAGACAATGGACAGACACTCAGCCCCTTCCAGCTCTGACCCCTGGGATGGTCGGTGGGGGCGGCTCCCTCCCAGATGTTCAAGGGGAACGCCCCAAGAAAACCAGGCACCAAGAACTGCATCCAAGATTTATCTCCTTAGCAGAATCCCTTTTAATTCCTGTATGAAAATGAGTGGCTGTCTGCATTCCAGGCTGCACCAGCCTGTCCCATCCATCAGCTGGGCCATGAGGCACCAGTAAGACCCAACAAGGGGATCTTAGGGCCGCCGCTCCCCGTGGGGACCCATCACGGCCTGTCAGAGCTCCTCACGCTGCGAGCATGACACTACGGGCGGGCGGCCCTCTGGTGAACAGCATGCAGACCCCACCTCACCCCGACACTCAGGGTGGCTGGGCACCAAGCCACACCACCAGGGTCCCCATGGAACTGGATGCCACAGCCACACCCTGCTTCTCCCAGGAGGCCGGTCCCACTTTTGGCTCCCCAGCTGTCCCCAACTCCGGGTCAGAGTTCCTCCGGGTCAGGGCTGTGGACGCAGGGTCCAGCACGGAGCCAGCTCATTCAGGGCAGGTGGCTGCACACCTGCACATCCCTGGGGCCGTTGGGAAGCAGGACGGAAAGTAAAAGAGAAGGATGGAGAGGAGGGGGTGACCGTGGTGAGCCTGCCAGGGCATTGGAAGGATTTTACTCCCAAGGAAATGGGAAGCCACTGGGCGCTTCTGAGGAAGGAGGTGATCTGAGTCACACTTTCCAAGGATCAGATGGGCAGCCAGCGAGGCGGTGTCCCAGAATTCCTCGTGTGAGGGGCGGGTGGCGTGGACTGGGAGAACTTCCTTCCGGAGGGGGTGCTGGCCAGACTGGCTGAAAGACAAGCCACAGGGTTCACAAGAAAAGGAGCAGGGAGGACTCTGGGCGCAGACGAAGGAGGAAGCTGTCATTTGCTACAAGGGGGAAGCCGAGCAGAGCAGTTGTGCCCCGCACCAAGCTCGCAAGAGTAACGTCAGGGGCACACTGGCAGGACGGGGGTGCTCTGTCCCTGACTCTGTTCCGAAATGCTGTCGCAAGTGATAAGAAAAAGCAAGATGTCAAGCGTGATATGACACGTGTCATGTCAGAGGCGGGATATCACAGGAGTCTGAGTGGAGTGGGCAGGAAGCAGGAAGGCAACGGAGGCATTCGATCCGGACAGTGAGACAGAATGAGCTCAGCTGGGGGATTCGGGCGGGGTGCTGTTTCTCCAGGCGGGAAAGACTGGCCGCAGCAGGGGCGTAGAGGGGAAACCAGTGAACAAAAGAGAAGACGTGAGAGCTGGAGCATCGGCTGGGGGCCAGAGAGAAAGGAAGAGACGGAGGTTTAGGGTCAGGGCCGGAGGTTGGCCTCAGCAGGCACGGGGAGCCTGGAAGGACGTGTGGCGACGAGGCTGAGCGTAGGCAGGTGAGGACATGCAGCTGCTCACGGAAGTCCCCGCTATCGGGTGGGTGCTCGCGGGCCATGGGCGTGTCCGTGAGTGGTGGGGGCTATGAGAGGTTTGCGGGGTCCACAGGGAAGAGCGGTCCGGAGCGCCCCGGGAGTGCACGAAGTACAACAGACCACGAGCACCGAAGCGGGCTTTGGGGCCAGCGGGCATGAACGTCAGCAGGGGCGTGGAGGCGCTCTGCTCCAGCTGCTGGGGCCCTGAACGCAAAGGCTCCCAGAGAGGAGCGGCTGGGCGTGACCGGAGCGGGGTAGGTGTTGCAGGAAAGCACGAGGACGCGGAGGGCCTGGAAGGAGGCCGTGCACGCGCAGAGGAGGGCGTGCACACGTGCGGAGGAGGGCATGCACGTGCGCGGTGAAGGCTGGGGAGGCAGCAGGGTGGGCGCGGGCAAGGGGTAAGCGTAAAGCTGGAAGCGGGGTGCCCCAGAGGTCCTGCAGAGCCGGAGCTGGCTGGCACCGGGTGGAGGGGCCAGCGGCCGGGGAGGAGCATGCAGTTGGCTGGATGGAGATGATGCTTGAAACTTAGCTGCTGGGTCTGGGGCTGTGGGAGGAATGCCCTGCGGTGATGGGACAGCCACCGACCATAGAGGAAGGACCTGCCCCAAAACTCAGTGGCTCGGAGCAGAAAGTCATTGTCTCCTTCCAGGGTGCTTGCCGCGTCACCTGAGACACTTCTGTAGCTGTGCCAGGCGCCCCTGGAGCTGGCCCCCGCGCTGACTCGCTCATCTGGCCGGCAGCGGGGGCCCCAGCCAGGGCTGTGACTGACGTGCCCACACCTGGCCTTTCCACACACTTGGGCTTCTCACAGCAAGATGGCTACGTTCTGAGAGGAAGCCCCGGGATGTCTGTGTCTCCCCCCAAAATCCATACATTGAAGCCCTAACCCCCAAGATGATGATACCAGGAGGTGGGGCCCTTGGAGGCAGCCGGATTCAGATGAGGTCATGACGGTGGGATCAAGATGAGCCCTTTTGTCATCATCTGCCCATCACCTCTCTGTCCCACACCCTGGTAAGCCTGGACACTGAGGGCCGCGTCCCTCCCTGATGAGGAATGGGACAGTCCCCTGCATCTGTGACTTGGCACACAAATTAGGTTCTGTGATGACCTGGAATTGTTCCAAGAGCCACAGTCAGAGAGAGCAGAACAACGCAGACATAACTCACTTCAACACCTGCCCGCCGGGGGTGGGGATGGGGCGTGAGCCAGTCGCTGCGGGGGCTGCAGCGGGGGGAGGGGGCGTGTGGCCCGTTGGAACAGCCATGTCTCCCTCTGTTTCACGAGCTGGGAGCGACGAAAGCTGAGGTTGCAGACAAGGTGAGCAAGTGTCACAAAGGAGAACCCATGGACAGACAGACGGTGTCCCCACTTTACAGGACAGAAAATTGAGGCTCAGGGGAATTAGTGTCCCATCTAGGAGCACAGATACCACCGAGGCAAAGCCAATGGGCCCAGGGTCTTCCCAGTCTTTCTGTTTGGCCTCTAACTGGGCTTTTGGGGGCATCACAGGGAGTGGACATGAGGGAGGGGGCATGAAGACCCCACCCTCTGTTCACCACCCTTTCCAAAACAGTACATTCCAGAATCTTCTCCCATTGGCCCAGCCACCTGCTGGGGCACTTCTCTGGGCCCTGTCGGAAAGGTGCTGGGTTTCCCTGGCCCAAGAGCAGGAAAGCAGGGTTGGGGCTGGTTTCTGTTCTGGGTGCCAAGCCCGCAGCCATCTATGAGCCATGTGACCATTAACGCAGAGCCAGGCAGCCCTCCAGGCTTTCTGCTGGCTGTCCCTAAGCTCTAAGGCTCCCTGGAGATTCTGCCAGGTCCTCTCAGGGAAAACCCCCTCCCCCACCTCCCTGGGCTGAGGATGTCATAAGTGCATTTCTACAGGCAGAACCCTAGACAAGGATCCATGAGCTCCACGGGCAGTGGGACAGGGGCAGGAAGGGGTGCCAGCCCAGCACGGCTCCAGCCTCAGCTAGGGACCTTAGAGGAGTGGAAATCACACTTCAAGAGGCTCCCCCAGCTGGGGCAAGAGATCTGGACAGGCACCCTCCTGCAAGCACCAGCCATCGATAAGGGCCATCACGGGGGCTGCACCCTTCAAGGCACTTCCGGCTGTCTGTGCTCATGGCCAAGTGCTCCTAGAACCAAGGGAGACAGTTAGAAGCAAAGCACACAGGAGCCAGGGGTGCACGCACAAAGCTGCCACGGGGATCTGAGGGCCCCAGAAGAGTCCCCAAGTGTCCGCTGTAGGCCAGCTGAGGGGGCTCGGCCTTGCCTGCCCTGTTCCACTGTCCTGGTCTTCCGTACAGACCAGTCCTCCAGGGGTCTTTGGTTAGGGTCCCAGAAATCACTGCTCTGTCCCTGTCTCTGTGGGCAGGTCAGGACACACCAGCATAGACGTAGAAATGACCAGCCATGCTCACCGTGCGAGATGGAGACCACGGATCAGACAAGCACCAGGCGTCCTCAACTCCAATCACAATCACTTCCTTCTCCAGCGCCCGCTTCATCGCCCACTGGTCCCAAAACATGAGTGAGCTCGCAAACCCACTCTTTATCCTTATCTTAATTCACTCCACAAATGCTACCGGATGCTGACTCTGTGCAGGTGCGAAGGCACCGCGGGAGACACCGCACAACTACTGGCTAAAGAAAAAAAGGGATTTTTAAAACTGTTTCTTAGTATTTGCTATTGGCTCAAGAAGTAGCAGGCCGAGCTGAGCTTTGTCGTGCTATAATTGGACTGACCCAGAACCGGATCAGAACACCAGCCCAGTATCTGAACTGAATGGACTTTTAGCCATGGGCCCTCCCGGACCCTCCAGTCATGGCTGTGAGTTGAGACCTAGTCCCCTAGACTCACGGTTCTTGGAAAGGGTCCAATATCCGGGGTTGACGCTGGAGGCAGGCACACGCTATTTGAGGCTTCATACAAAGCAGGGGCATTCAAAATATATCACGTTACATGCGTGTAATAGAAGGCAATGATCATATTAAACACGAACCTTGGGCCGTGCACTGCCCCAGCATCCTTGTCGCCAGTGAGCCCTTGAGGACGTGTCAGGGGGGTCGGGCATCAGGGCAGGAAGCCCACGGCACCTCCAGAAAGGAGGGCCCGATGAAACATTCCCCTCACACCAGACTTAGCTAGGGGCCCTGAGCCCCAGGGAGATGGATGGGGTGCGAGATCTGCGTCCGAGTCGAGTGGCTCCGTGAAGCCCAGGCTTCTCCTGTGAGGGTCGCAAGGTGTTCTAACAGCCCTACTGGGGTGTGATTTACTGTGTCTCATAAAAGCTGGCCGACCATAAAAGACACTGTCCGTATTGATTTCAGTTTCATAAAGAGAGATAAAACTGATACCTACATTTACTAGCACCTAAAACAGGATTACGAACAGCTGACATTTACTGAGCACCTACTGTGTGCCTTGTCCCATCTCACGTTGAGCTCCCAGCAGCCGAGGAGCACGGGGTCACCTCCATTTTACCAAAGACAAAACCAAGAGTCAAAATGAAACGAACACAGTTAAAATCTAAATTCAGATTTTGTCCTCTGGTGTTCCGAGTGCAAGCTCTCTCATCACTGCGCTGACGATACTGACTCGGCTGACGGGGTCGCTGCCCAGGGTGGTCCTTGTTTATCATGCTTCAAAGTGCTCCCCAGCGGAAGCATATGTGCCTTCTGCTCATCCATTGAATAAATATCGTTGCGCACCTACTATGTGCCACGTGAAGTGTTACATTCTCATCATTTCTGTGATTCGTCCTATGGGCTGAGACCCAGCAGCAAGGGGAGACCGTGTGACCCCAGCACTGGTGAACGTGTGTCATCCTCCTCCCCTCCCTGCAGATGACAGCACCTGCACAGTTCTCCTTCTTGACACTGCAACCTGGACCATCTCAGGTCACAGTCCAGCCACACTCAGTTCCAGTAGCTGTTTGCCTGAATTAGATGGGAGGCTCCACGGACAAAGATCCCACTGTCCGCCCGGGGGGGGGGGGGCTGTGCGTCCTATCTGCTCATTGCGGTCTAATTGCTCCCCATTTCCCTCATCGGGTTCTGGCATTCATGAGCGAGGTGTGGCGGCCAGAGACAGAATCAGCAACTGGGCCTAGAGGCTTCTCTATTCCCAGCTTACCAGCAGGTGCCGGAGCCACTGGGCTGAGCCCTCCCTGCTTCCCAGGGTCGGGGTCCTCCCCACTCCACACCCTCTGAAAGGGACTAAGGGATTAAGAAGCTGAGAGGGACCAAGGGCATCTCTGTTGTCCCCCCAGTTCTGTCACATCCCTGCACCTCTCAACTGCACAAGGCCAGGTCAGGGAGAAATGTCAGTTCCCCAGAAGCTGCTGCTGTCACCTGTCCCACCTGTCCCATACTCACCGTGCAGATACTCAGCTCAAGGTTCTGTACACGTCACCTCCCTTAGCTCTTCCTGGAGGCTAGAGATGAGGCCCGATGGGTGCCCCTCTTCCACACACTGGTAAACTGAGGCTCGGGGAGGGGTCTGGGCCTCTGCAAGGCCACACAGCCAGTGACTCCCACCATCACAATTTTAACGTGGGCTCAGGGGCTCAGATTCTTAAACAGCCTCCTATCGCGTCCGCCCTCCCAGAATGAAAATAGGTATTTGGAGCCTTTACACTGCGCTTCGAACTGCTCAGGCATCCGCCCGTCTGACCTTACCCCACCCCGCAAGGTGGGTGCCACAAGGAGGAGGCCAGGAGCTGAGGCCACACAGCCTGGAGGGCGCTGGATCACGCCGGCCAAGGAACGTGAGCCCCGCGGGGTCTACTGAGCAATCGCGCCCTACTCGCAGGCCGGTCTGGTACAGCGTTAAATTCACACGGAGGCCCGCTGCCAGAGTATTTCACCAGCTTGCAGCGACCACGGACCTGGACGGGGCTGAGTGGAAGCCTCAGAGGCCCCCTTAGATGTGGGGGAACATCTCATCTCTCTGAGTCTCAGTGCCACTTTGGGTAACATGAGGATGATAACACCCACTCGATATGAAGGTAAAGGTAAGAATCTAAATATAAAGCGACGGGCAGGATACA
Organism: Ailuropoda melanoleuca; assembly: GCF_002007445.2. Lineage (NCBI taxonomy): Eukaryota > Metazoa > Chordata > Mammalia > Carnivora > Ursidae > Ailuropoda > Ailuropoda melanoleuca. The sequence goes on from NC_048228.1 coordinate 3,530,833, forward strand.
AGCCCTCAGAAAATTTGGCTCTTGCCTTCGAATCCAAAAAGCGGAAAATTCAGGTTTATTCAGAGAAAAAAAAATCTAGAAATCCCAGTCAACATGCTGCAAAATTCAGCTGTCTTGCCATAAGAGAAGGGAACCACTGTTTTGAGAACTGTGGTTCGGAAAAAATCCTACAAAGCAGTGCCCTGAGGGCGTGTGTCTTCGTGAGGCTGGGTCCAGGCTTTGGGCAGCCAAGCCACACGACACTCAGGGGCCAGGTTCCAGCCAGGGCCTGGGGCTGGCTAGGAAGGACTCAGAGCCCATAGCAAACCCAGACTCAAGCTGGAGACCTTTGAGGGAGGCCAAGTCAAAAGCCCCTCTCCGGGCAAGGGAGACAGGCAGGACATCGAAGGTTGGGCAGGGACTTCCTGAGCCTGGACTGCCTCCCACACCGAAGGAAGTGGCCACTCTCCCCCACTGTGACCAGGCCGTGGCTCTGTGGCACTTGAACCTCTGAGCAGGCCCCAACCCCACCAATCTCCAGCCTTGAATCCCAACCAAATCAGGCAGATGCCAGGCCCCAGGCAGCCTTACAAAAGCCATCGGGCCAACCCTCCAGGCTGGTGGCGAGAGCCCAAGATCAGAGCGGGGGCAGAAAACTCAGTGTGACATCAGGGTCATCTGGATGCCATCCACAATCATAGATGAAGGGATCTTCCAGAAGGGGAATGCAGAGCAAATGAGACAAAGCACCACCCAGCTCTGTTACTGGGGAACCATAGCTGGACATGACCTCATGTCCAGGAATAGGGCAGTGATTCAACTATAATGCAGCCATTAAATGAAAAGTTCTCCTGCGTTAAATATGAAGTTGGAAGAGAATAACGTCCTTAATCAGTCTACTGCTATTTTTAGTGTATTTATGTTACAAGATACATCAAGCACCAAGTCTCATGCAAGACTATGTACGTGCCCAGTTTGAGATGAGCATTACTTAAGAAGGTCGTTTCCAGCATTGTTGGTGCCCCCGCCCCCAGCCGCTCTCCTGGTTATAATCCCCTCCCAACCTCCAAGAGGCACTCGCCACCTAAATTTTGGATTACTCCCTCCCTTTTTCTCTCCTGGTTTTTCTACATATGGATATGTTCCTCCCGGGTACGTTGTTGTAGTTTTCGAGGCTTCAAGCGTAATAAACAGATGACACTGTATGTCCCTCCCACTTGCTTTTATGGCCAATGCTGTTTCTCAGAGTTATCCGTGCTTAAGGGCGCAGCATGGCCCCGTCACCGCGACCCTGGGTGTCACGCACTCAATGTATTTAACGGTGTTCCTGTTAATGGGGCATTCAGCTTTCCTTTTTCTCTATTACAAGTAAGACTGCGGTCAGCATTTGTGCATCCTGGAGCTTCCCTGGGGTTAAGTAGACGGACATGGGGTTGCTGTTTGATAAGGCAGGTGCATCTTCAAATGTGGGTTGGAAGGCAAATTGTTTTGCATGGTGCTTGTACCAGTCCGCACTCGCACCAGCAATGAGTAAAAGCTCCTGCTATTCCAGGGCCTCCCCAGTTTTGGGCATTGTTATCTGTATTAGTCAGGGTCCCAGCAAAAAGGAGATTGTTCCTTGAAGAGGCATTGGCCAACAGACTTCTTTCCAAAAAGCAGGTGTGGGTGAGAAGGGACAGAGGTGGTGAGGAACCCAGGGACTGGGAGCAGGAGGCGGGCACCACCCCTCCAGGGACACTGGGAGAGAGGACACAGGAGTGCTGGGCATGAAGCGTCAGCTGCAGCAGGAAGGGAGCGGAGATGCACCCTCTCCCCACTCCCAGCCTGTGCCAGCCACGAGCCAGCCATGTGTGACCACGAGGGTCAGCCCGAGAGGGCACAGAGTCAGGCAGGAAGATAGGCAGTCCATCAGACTTGATAGTTGTACCATCTGTTAGGGCTGAGATGGTTTCTCATTTGGACTTTAATTTACATTTTCATGGTGAGTAATAAGGGTGGGCATCTTTTCATAAATCTTATTAGAAATTCAGGAGTCTTTCTCTTTTTTGTTGTGACATTTGTGCACTTTTCTTATTAATTCATAGGATTCCTCTGTGTCTTCAAGGCTCTAATCCTTGTTCAGTTCACGGGGAGTAAATACCTTCTCCACTTGGCAGTGTGTCTTTTGTCCTCTCTATGATATCTCTGGATAAATAAAAGTATTTCGATTTTAATGCTGTTAATTTTATCAGTCTTGCACTTGATGACTTATTTTATGGTGTGTGTGTTTTACTGGTTCATACATTCGTACATTCATTCTCCTACAAAATTCTTAAAGCCTCCTAAAGCCTCCTTTTGCTTTTCACTTTTAAGTCCTTGACTTCCGACACGTATTATTTCTATGACTGTCATGAAGGGGTGGACATATGATGTCATCTTTACACAAGAATAAACAAGCATTGCAACATCACTGATGGCTTGATTAGCCCTTCCTTTCTCCGCTGATTAACAAATGCCACCTCTGCGACATGCCATTCTGTCCTCCGTGATATATCCTTTTTTCTACTGCTGTGATAAGACCATATTGTCTTGATGTCTATGGTTTCACAGTAAATCTTCATATTAGAAATGGCCAGTTCCCACATTCTGTATTTCTCCTTGAGGGGTATTTTATATAAATTTTGAAATCATGGGTCAGTTTCCACATAGCACTCTACTGGGGGTATGATTGAAATCACAGTGCATTTATAGATCAATTTGGAGAGAAATGACCTATTTATAATATTGTCTTGTCCCAGCCATAAAAATGCAATGTGTCTTAATTTATTTAAGGATTTTAAAGTTGTCTTAACAGAATTATATAATTTTTAGTATAAGAGCTTCTGTATCTTTCATCAGATTTATTCTTAGCTTCCTTTGTCATTGCTATTTGTAAATTTATTTAATTTAAATGTTTAACTGATCATTGATGGTGTACAGAAATGCAATTAACCTATACATTGATCTTATATCCAGTACTCTTACTAAACACTCTAATTACCTTGTGTAATGTGTCTTTACATTACTTCAGATTTTTCTTTTTATTTTAAGGATTTTATTCATTTTTTCAGAGAGAGAGAGAGCATGCACAAGCAGGGGGGGAGGGGCAGAGGGATATTACAGATTTTTCTGAGACAATGTATCATTCTACACATAATGAAAGTTTTATTTATTCCTTCTAATCTCTATATTTTTATTTATTTTTCTTGTTTTATTGCACTATTTAGTGCCTCAATACACTGTTGACTGGGAGTGGGGATAACGGGCATTCTTGGCTTGAAGAAATGTTTTACCTATTTTTGTCATTGAGTATGATGTTGGCTAAAGGTTTTTAAAAATTGCATCACTGATTTGGAGTTTGAGTAAAATGAGCTTCTATCATAATACGGCATTGAATTTAAGTAAATGCTTTCCCTATATTTATCGAGCTGAACATATCTTTTTTTTTCCCCTTAAGCTGTTCATGTGGAAAAAGTAAATTAATTCAATTTCTATTTTTGCTTTCTGGAATAAAACCAATTTAGTAACAATAGATTATCTGTTTTCTACCTGGCTGCTGTATTTGGTTAGCATAATTTTAGGAATTTTGCATTCATGTTCATGTTTGAGATTAGCCTGTAATTTTCCTTTCTCAAATTGTCCTTGTTTTGATATCAAGATTATATACTTTTCATATGTTGATTTTGCAAAACTATTCTCTGAAATTTTTGTATAAAAAGAAAATTATCTAATCCTTGAATAGTAAAACCTGAATGTAAAACTTTCTAGGTCTGGTGTGTTCTTTATAGGAAGATAACTAAATTCAATGTCCTTAATGGTTATATGTCCTTAATGGTTATAGAAATATTCAGATTTTTCATTTCTCTTCAGTTTGGACAATTTATACTTTCCAAGGTTTTTGTCCATTTTGTCCAAGTTTTCAAATTTAGTGGCTTAAATTTGCTCATAATGTTTGAACTTATGATCTTTTCTGTCTATGTGACATCCAACTTCTCCATGATACATTAGAGAATAAAGTGGGTCCAAAAGTAGCTTGTAAAATATACCAAATTACACACCAAAAAATGTAGGAGTAGTTACTGCTGAATAACTACTTCTGAATTATTAGTGGTTTTTTGTGTTCTTCTTCATGCCTTTCTATATTTTCCAATTTTCCATAATGAGCATGTATTGCTTTTCAAGCCAGAGAAAAAATAAATATCATTTGTTTCACCAAAAAAAAAAAGACAAAGACATTTAAGAAAAGTAAAGCTGGTCTATCATGAAACAGCATGTGTTGAGCTCATCTCTGTGTGTTTGGAACTCTCCCCACAGACCATACCCCATCCTCCAGTCTGTCCTCTTCCTTCTGCCGCTCCCCTGGCTCCCTGAGTGACTGAGGGAAACCTGACCTTGAGCAAAGAGACTACTTCCCTTGGGTCCTCACATCTCCCTGTTGACCAGACCTGCCTGCTGGTCTAGTTCTTCCCCTGATCCTGCATCAAATCTCAAGAGAGCTCCAAACCTGGCACGTTTATTCTCAGATAATAAAAAGTTTTCCAGTCACTTTTGTCCGCAAAAACCTGTCACTTCAGTAATTAAAATGTCCATGATGATTTAATAGGCAAAACTCCAAGCATCCTTTAAGGTTAAAGGTCCCCACCCCCAGCCAGGACCAGCATGATGCCTTCAGACTTCACACCTCTCTGATTGAGCAGGGAGGCCNGGGTTCTGGCATTCATGAGCGAGGTGTGGCGGCCAGAGACAGAATCAGCAACTGGGCCTAGAGGCTTCTCTATTCCCAGCTTACCAGCAGGTGCCGGAGCCACTGGGCTGAGCCCTCCCTGCTTCCCAGGGTCGGGGTCCTCCCCACTCCACACCCTCTGAAAGGGACTAAGGGATTAAGAAGCTGAGAGGGACCAAGGGCATCTCTGTTGTCCCCCCAGTTCTGTCACATCCCTGCACCTCTCAACTGCACAAGGCCAGGTCAGGGAGAAATGTCAGTTCCCCAGAAGCTGCTGCTGTCACCTGTCCCACCTGTCCCATACTCACCGTGCAGATACTCAGCTCAAGGTTCTGTACACGTCACCTCCCTTAGCTCTTCCTGGAGGCTAGAGATGAGGCCCGATGGGTGCCCCTCTTCCACACACTGGTAAACTGAGGCTCGGGGAGGGGTCTGGGCCTCTGCAAGGCCACACAGCCAGTGACTCCCACCATCACAATTTTAACGTGGGCTCAGGGGCTCAGATTCTTAAACAGCCTCCTATCGCGTCCGCCCTCCCAGAATGAAAATAGGTATTTGGAGCCTTTACACTGCGCTTCGAACTGCTCAGGCATCCGCCCGTCTGACCTTACCCCACCCCGCAAGGTGGGTGCCACAAGGAGGAGGCCAGGAGCTGAGGCCACACAGCCTGGAGGGCGCTGGATCACGCCGGCCAAGGAACGTGAGCCCCGCGGGGTCTACTGAGCAATCGCGCCCTACTCGCAGGCCGGTCTGGTACAGCGTTAAATTCACACGGAGGCCCGCTGCCAGAGTATTTCACCAGCTTGCAGCGACCACGGACCTGGACGGGGCTGAGTGGAAGCCTCAGAGGCCCCCTTAGATGTGGGGGAACATCTCATCTCTCTGAGTCTCAGTGCCACTTTGGGTAACATGAGGATGATAACACCCACTCGATATGAAGGTAAAGGTAAGAATCTAAATATAAAGCGACGGGCAGGATACAAGCCCTCAGAAAATTTGGCTCTTGCCTTCGAATCCAAAAAGCGGAAAATTCAGGTTTATTCAGAGAAAAAAAAATCTAGAAATCCCAGTCAACATGCTGCAAAATTCAGCTGTCTTGCCATAAGAGAAGGGAACCACTGTTTTGAGAACTGTGGTTCGGAAAAAATCCTACAAAGCAGTGCCCTGAGGGCGTGTGTCTTCGTGAGGCTGGGTCCAGGCTTTGGGCAGCCAAGCCACACGACACTCAGGGGCCAGGTTCCAGCCAGGGCCTGGGGCTGGCTAGGAAGGACTCAGAGCCCATAGCAAACCCAGACTCAAGCTGGAGACCTTTGAGGGAGGCCAAGTCAAAAGCCCCTCTCCGGGCAAGGGAGACAGGCAGGACATCGAAGGTTGGGCAGGGACTTCCTGAGCCTGGACTGCCTCCCACACCGAAGGAAGTGGCCACTCTCCCCCACTGTGACCAGGCCGTGGCTCTGTGGCACTTGAACCTCTGAGCAGGCCCCAACCCCACCAATCTCCAGCCTTGAATCCCAACCAAATCAGGCAGATGCCAGGCCCCAGGCAGCCTTACAAAAGCCATCGGGCCAACCCTCCAGGCTGGTGGCGAGAGCCCAAGATCAGAGCGGGGGCAGAAAACTCAGTGTGACATCAGGGTCATCTGGATGCCATCCACAATCATAGATGAAGGGATCTTCCAGAAGGGGAATGCAGAGCAAATGAGACAAAGCACCACCCAGCTCTGTTACTGGGGAACCATAGCTGGACATGACCTCATGTCCAGGAATAGGGCAGTGATTCAACTATAATGCAGCCATTAAATGAAAAGTTCTCCTGCGTTAAATATGAAGTTGGAAGAGAATAACGTCCTTAATCAGTCTACTGCTATTTTTAGTGTATTTATGTTACAAGATACATCAAGCACCAAGTCTCATGCAAGACTATGTACGTGCCCAGTTTGAGATGAGCATTACTTAAGAAGGTCGTTTCCAGCATTGTTGGTGCCCCCGCCCCCAGCCGCTCTCCTGGTTATAATCCCCTCCCAACCTCCAAGAGGCACTCGCCACCTAAATTTTGGATTACTCCCTCCCTTTTTCTCTCCTGGTTTTTCTACATATGGATATGTTCCTCCCGGGTACGTTGTTGTAGTTTTCGAGGCTTCAAGCGTAATAAACAGATGACACTGTATGTCCCTCCCACTTGCTTTTATGGCCAATGCTGTTTCTCAGAGTTATCCGTGCTTAAGGGCGCAGCATGGCCCCGTCACCGCGACCCTGGGTGTCACGCACTCAATGTATTTAACGGTGTTCCTGTTAATGGGGCATTCAGCTTTCCTTTTTCTCTATTACAAGTAAGACTGCGGTCAGCATTTGTGCATCCTGGAGCTTCCCTGGGGTTAAGTAGACGGACATGGGGTTGCTGTTTGATAAGGCAGGTGCATCTTCAAATGTGGGTTGGAAGGCAAATTGTTTTGCATGGTGCTTGTACCAGTCCGCACTCGCACCAGCAATGAGTAAAAGCTCCTGCTATTCCAGGGCCTCCCCAGTTTTGGGCATTGTTATCTGTATTAGTCAGGGTCCCAGCAAAAAGGAGATTGTTCCTTGAAGAGGCATTGGCCAACAGACTTCTTTCCAAAAAGCAGGTGTGGGTGAGAAGGGACAGAGGTGGTGAGGAACCCAGGGACTGGGAGCAGGAGGCGGGCACCACCCCTCCAGGGACACTGGGAGAGAGGACACAGGAGTGCTGGGCATGAAGCGTCAGCTGCAGCAGGAAGGGAGCGGAGATGCACCCTCTCCCCACTCCCAGCCTGTGCCAGCCACGAGCCAGCCATGTGTGACCACGAGGGTCAGCCCGAGAGGGCACAGAGTCAGGCAGGAAGATAGGCAGTCCATCAGACTTGATAGTTGTACCATCTGTTAGGGCTGAGATGGTTTCTCATTTGGACTTTAATTTACATTTTCATGGTGAGTAATAAGGGTGGGCATCTTTTCATAAATCTTATTAGAAATTCAGGAGTCTTTCTCTTTTTTGTTGTGACATTTGTGCACTTTTCTTATTAATTCATAGGATTCCTCTGTGTCTTCAAGGCTCTAATCCTTGTTCAGTTCACGGGGAGTAAATACCTTCTCCACTTGGCAGTGTGTCTTTTGTCCTCTCTATGATATCTCTGGATAAATAAAAGTATTTCGATTTTAATGCTGTTAATTTTATCAGTCTTGCACTTGATGACTTATTTTATGGTGTGTGTGTTTTACTGGTTCATACATTCGTACATTCATTCTCCTACAAAATTCTTAAAGCCTCCTAAAGCCTCCTTTTGCTTTTCACTTTTAAGTCCTTGACTTCCGACACGTATTATTTCTATGACTGTCATGAAGGGGTGGACATATGATGTCATCTTTACACAAGAATAAACAAGCATTGCAACATCACTGATGGCTTGATTAGCCCTTCCTTTCTCCGCTGATTAACAAATGCCACCTCTGCGACATGCCATTCTGTCCTCCGTGATATATCCTTTTTTCTACTGCTGTGATAAGACCATATTGTCTTGATGTCTATGGTTTCACAGTAAATCTTCATATTAGAAATGGCCAGTTCCCACATTCTGTATTTCTCCTTGAGGGGTATTTTATATAAATTTTGAAATCATGGGTCAGTTTCCACATAGCACTCTACTGGGGGTATGATTGAAATCACAGTGCATTTATAGATCAATTTGGAGAGAAATGACCTATTTATAATATTGTCTTGTCCCAGCCATAAAAATGCAATGTGTCTTAATTTATTTAAGGATTTTAAAGTTGTCTTAACAGAATTATATAATTTTTAGTATAAGAGCTTCTGTATCTTTCATCAGATTTATTCTTAGCTTCCTTTGTCATTGCTATTTGTAAATTTATTTAATTTAAATGTTTAACTGATCATTGATGGTGTACAGAAATGCAATTAACCTATACATTGATCTTATATCCAGTACTCTTACTAAACACTCTAATTACCTTGTGTAATGTGTCTTTACATTACTTCAGATTTTTCTTTTTATTTTAAGGATTTTATTCATTTTTTCAGAGAGAGAGAGAGCATGCACAAGCAGGGGGGGAGGGGCAGAGGGATATTACAGATTTTTCTGAGACAATGTATCATTCTACACATAATGAAAGTTTTATTTATTCCTTCTAATCTCTATATTTTTATTTATTTTTCTTGTTTTATTGCACTATTTAGTGCCTCAATACACTGTTGACTGGGAGTGGGGATAACGGGCATTCTTGGCTTGAAGAAATGTTTTACCTATTTTTGTCATTGAGTATGATGTTGGCTAAAGGTTTTTAAAAATTGCATCACTGATTTGGAGTTTGAGTAAAATGAGCTTCTATCATAATACGGCATTGAATTTAAGTAAATGCTTTCCCTATATTTATCGAGCTGAACATATCTTTTTTTTTCCCCTTAAGCTGTTCATGTGGAAAAAGTAAATTAATTCAATTTCTATTTTTGCTTTCTGGAATAAAACCAATTTAGTAACAATAGATTATCTGTTTTCTACCTGGCTGCTGTATTTGGTTAGCATAATTTTAGGAATTTTGCATTCATGTTCATGTTTGAGATTAGCCTGTAATTTTCCTTTCTCAAATTGTCCTTGTTTTGATATCAAGATTATATACTTTTCATATGTTGATTTTGCAAAACTATTCTCTGAAATTTTTGTATAAAAAGAAAATTATCTAATCCTTGAATAGTAAAACCTGAATGTAAAACTTTCTAGGTCTGGTGTGTTCTTTATAGGAAGATAACTAAATTCAATGTCCTTAATGGTTATATGTCCTTAATGGTTATAGAAATATTCAGATTTTTCATTTCTCTTCAGTTTGGACAATTTATACTTTCCAAGGTTTTTGTCCATTTTGTCCAAGTTTTCAAATTTAGTGGCTTAAATTTGCTCATAATGTTTGAACTTATGATCTTTTCTGTCTATGTGACATCCAACTTCTCCATGATACATTAGAGAATAAAGTGGGTCCAAAAGTAGCTTGTAAAATATACCAAATTACACACCAAAAAATGTAGGAGTAGTTACTGCTGAATAACTACTTCTGAATTATTAGTGGTTTTTTGTGTTCTTCTTCATGCCTTTCTATATTTTCCAATTTTCCATAATGAGCATGTATTGCTTTTCAAGCCAGAGAAAAAATAAATATCATTTGTTTCACCAAAAAAAAAAAGACAAAGACATTTAAGAAAAGTAAAGCTGGTCTATCATGAAACAGCATGTGTTGAGCTCATCTCTGTGTGTTTGGAACTCTCCCCACAGACCATACCCCATCCTCCAGTCTGTCCTCTTCCTTCTGCCGCTCCCCTGGCTCCCTGAGTGACTGAGGGAAACCTGACCTTGAGCAAAGAGACTACTTCCCTTGGGTCCTCACATCTCCCTGTTGACCAGACCTGCCTGCTGGTCTAGTTCTTCCCCTGATCCTGCATCAAATCTCAAGAGAGCTCCAAACCTGGCACGTTTATTCTCAGATAATAAAAAGTTTTCCAGTCACTTTTGTCCGCAAAAACCTGTCACTTCAGTAATTAAAATGTCCATGATGATTTAATAGGCAAAACTCCAAGCATCCTTTAAGGTTAAAGGTCCCCACCCCCAGCCAGGACCAGCATGATGCCTTCAGACTTCACACCTCTCTGATTGAGCAGGGAGGCCAGCAGGACAGCAGGAAGCCTCCTGACGTCTAACGCTATAGTCAGCAGCTGTCGGTCTCTTCCAGCCATGACACCCTCGGATGATCAAAGCAGTTCCCGCCACTGGACTCATTGTGGGTCCTTTCGATGCCCCCAAGGAAACGAGTGCCAATGTGATTCACGTAATTCACACAGTTCAGAGGATGTATCTCCCTCCATCTGGCCACTTCTGTTGACTACCCCATCCCTGAAAACCCGGCTAATCAGGGTCTCCTTGCATCTGTGGGAGGATGACCTGGCCAGGATTTTAAGTGTCTCCGGGCTGGCTCTCTCTGCAGCGTCTCTCTACATCTGGTCTGGAAGAAGCACTGAGACCCTTGCCCTGTCGTTGGCGGTAGTTCACCAGCCTCTAAGGTCAGGGAAGGGGGCAGAGGTCAAGCTCTCTACATGGCCAACTTGAGGTCTCCTCACCACTTTCAAAGTGAAGATGAGGACCCCTGCCACCCCACCTTCATGGGGCTGGACTCACCACCGACATCTTCTGGGTGACTTTAGATATTTAAAACTTAACTTATCCAAAACTGAATTTCTATTTTTCATGCCAAATTGGCTCCCTCCATGTCTCTCCCTACTTCAGTTGACGCAATACCTTCTGAGGTTAAGTTTGGGGGTCCACCCTTGACTCTTCTCTGTCCCTTACGATCTCATCCAGTAGGAAAGCCAATCTTCAAACAGTGTCCAGAGTTCTGCCAGGTCTTCCAACCTGGGGCTGCCACCTGGGCTCCCTAGTTCTCCTTTTCCCACCCTCTGTTCAAACACGGTGCTTGGCAACCCCGTCCATAGCACTATTCATCTCGAACCCAGTAAGTCTCCCCATGCAAACAGGAAAACAGTCAAATCCTAAAATGGCCTTCAAGCTCTCCTTTTATGACCCCCATTGGCTGTCTGACCTCACCTTCTCTGGAACGTCCAACTCCATCCCCAGCAGTCACACTTGCTCCCTGCTCTTCCCTGACTTTGCCACACCCATTCCCATCTGGTGGGATTTGTACACGACGTTCTCTCTGCCTGGAACAGACTCATCCAGATGGCTGCTGGGCTAAGTCTCTCACCTGCTGGAAGTCTTCTTTCAATTATCACCTTCTCAGTAAATTCTGCTCTGACCACCCTATTTGATACTGCCTCCTTGTCCCTCCCCACAACACACCTGCACACACCATGGACATACACACACACACACACACACACACAGAGGCACACACACACCAGCCCTTCCCGCCTCCCTTACCCACAGCACTGACTGCATCCTAACATGCCCACGTGCCCACGTAATCTCACTCCTTGCTCATTAATAACTATCAGCCTCTCTACTTGCAGGATGTGGGCTCCAGAAGGCAGGACCTCGGTCTATTTTGTTCACAATTGAAAGCCTGTGTGTCCACATGCCTAGCCCAAGGCAGACATTTGATTCCTATTGGAATCAATGAGCTCCCCCCAGAGAAAGCCTCGGACTTCCCAGAGCAGGGGGCTAAAAGCAGGTCTTAGATGCCTCCACCTGTCCAGAACCTCACTGGGATGTGGCTGTAACCAAAACGCCTTCGGGAAGACTGAGTGCCCGTCTGGAGTGGCAGGATGCTGGCTGCAGACACTGCTTCTATGGGCCACAAAGCCAGACACCAGACAGAATTTGGAGCTGGGAAACGTCGGACCCCAGGGGGTAGAAGTGATGGAAGAAAACTCTTTGTAGGTTGGCCCCAGAACCTTCCCCCTGCCATGTTTGTTGTTCCTTCCCCAACTCCCCGGGGCGGGGAAATTTCATCCCACACTGTGCTGCCTAGATCCCTACACTCCTGCTTCAAAACTACCCAGGTCAGGAGGTCTGGGCCCTGAGAGAGGAGGAGGGTTCCTCAAACACCCTCAGTCCCAAGCATAGAGGCTTCCTGCCACTTACCCTCAGCCCCAGGGCCCTCCATCAGGCGTCTCTTGCCCAGATGGGAAAAAGACTCCCTATATCCCTTCCGGACCCAACAGGCTCATGAAGCTTGTTGACAAAAAGCCAATTCACCTGCCGGCTTCTTCGGGGCTATCTTGATAAGTGGCTCTAATGTTCTGTACTTCTTAGTGATAAATATCACTGATGCGGTTGCAACAGGGCTGGATGCACCTTCTTGAAAAACATTAGTTCAGATGTAATCCATCCAAATCTCCTCAGTGCCCAGCCCCATCCTGCCTCACAGCCCTACTCCTGCCCCATGCAAGGTCACCACCACAGCGGAGACGCCACCAAGGCTCTATCGTGGTGAACAAGCCCCTGGGAGTCCCCAGGCCTTGCTTCAGGAATTGGCCAGTCTCTCGAGTGTGATCAGAAACCTCAGCCTGCCTTTGCTGGAACTATCAGAAGACACATTCCATCCTAGGCTGTCCCAGCACCTTCTGGGACTCACAGACTCGGGGATCCCTCCCCAGAGGAGAAGTACAGAGCTGGGAGGTGGGGAAGGGGCTGGCTCTCCATCTAGATTACAGCTACTTGGAGCAGAGCTCAAAGCCACCTGCCTGCATCCCCCACCCCCTGGTGACACCCCTCTCGACCTTCAGTTTCTCTCCATCAAGTGGGACAGTACAATGCCTGGCCTCCGAGGCTACTGTGAGAAATATTAAGATAATCCATCTATACCAGTTAACATCCTCTGAATGCAGAATCTGTTCCGGCCAATTTAAGCTCTATTGGGAGGATACAAGGGCACTTGTTTTAATAAAATGAGAGGAAAAAGTGAAGCACCAAACATTATAAAGGACAGAAACCAAACCACTTCCAGCCACCTGGCCAACAGGAATAGGCTCTGAAGTCACTGAAACCATTTCCAATTTCTGTGAAAATCAGAATTCCAGGAGCCTGACTGGCTGAGCCTGGGTCATGTGCCCCCTGGCCAGGTGAGGGAGAGGCTTCTGGGTTGATAAATTCTCCACGTCTGCGTGCAAGGACGGTGAGTTTATTGTAGGGAGCAAAGTCAAATTTACCAGGAGCTAGGAGGACGGGAGCTGGGGACAGCAGCAGTCCGCAGACATCACTTGCCCTTGGCAGGTGAAGGGACTTTCCTCAGTGACCAGAGCCTTGTGAGCCGTCTATGCAGCTAACCAGCTTTTTTGTACACTGGAAGCTTTCTAACCGAACTTTGGAAAAACGGGCTGGATGGGGATTCACGTGGGGAGGAAAAGCCATCCTGTGTTTAGCAACCAGTCCACCAACACGCTTTGGGAAACCTGCCCACACCGCCCCTGAGAGGCAGGACCCCATCCGGATCTATCCTCAGGCTGGGAGGTACTTGACTTAGCGCATGTTTACCGCTCATCTGCTTCGACTGACCCCCATCCCCCCACCCTGCAGGTGGCCCGTAGCCAGGCCAGGCCAGGCACCACCTTCCCCGTGTATAACGAGAGTCCGTGGGAGGCCCCGCGCCTGAAACAGAAAATTCCGTAAGTGTTGCTTGCTTTTGTTGTCATGTAAACTGAGGCCCAAGGATAAGGGCTGGCACCTTACGTCACATCTATACTGTCTTGAAGGGCACCCCCCAGCGCCTGTGACGGTGACCTTTTATGGAAATAGAACGTTACAGATGTAAGCAAGTTAGGATGAGGTCATACTGGCTTCACGTAGACCCTGACGCAATAACTACCGTCCTTAAAAGAACGGGGAAGTTCGGTCTGCGGGCGAGCATCTGACTGGCTGAGAGTAGGTCGTGCATCCACCAGCTGGCAAGTGATTGGCTGAGAGTAGGTCATACAACCACCAGCTGGCAAGTGATTGGCTGAGAGTGGGTCGCTCATCCCCCAGCTGGCAAGTGATTGGCTGAGAGTGGGTCACGCATCTCCCAGCTGGCAAGTGATTGGCTGAGAGTGGGTCGCACGTCCACCAGCTGGCAAGTGATTGGCTGAGAGTGGGTCACGCATCCCCAGCTGGCAAGTGATTGGCTGAGAGTGGGTCGCGCATCCCCCAACTGGCAAGTGATTGGCTGAGAGTAGGTCGCGCATCCCCGAGCTGGCAAGTGATTGGCTGAGAGCAGGTCGCGTGTCCCCCAGCTGGCAAGTGATTGGCTGAGAGCAGGTCGCGCGTCCACCAGCTGGCATCTGGTTGGCTGAGTGGCTCAGCACTCACCCGCTGGCTGTGGGGGGGCACGCGGAGCCCCGCTTCCTGTGAGGGCCAAACTCCGTGGGCGATTTTCTGGGAAGGAAAATCTGGGTCCCGCACAGAAACCCGCATGTATGGTGACACACGGTGAAGAGCGTCCATCCCGGCGCAGAGGGGAATGACCGAGACAGGAAGCGCCCGAGCCGCGGAGGGCCCTACCTACGGAAACTGCAGGAGGGGGAGGGGTGCACAGCCCCCACCCACGTCCCGCGAGGGAGATCCACACGGACTGGGCTGGGGGTGTCTGAGTCTGCGCTTCAGTCAGGGATGCGGGCCGAGCTGTCCAGAGCACGATGGCTGCCCGGCCGGGGGAGCCATCTGGAGACGACTGTGGAGCTCTGCTCTTCCGGCCGGGCAGCAAGTGGGACCAGCAGGACCAAGGTGCAGAGGGAGGGCAGCGGTGGCCCGGACCGAACCGCTGGCGGGAGGCAGGAGGGGAGCTCCCCATCTTCTGTGCGCGTCCGAGCACCGGCATGCTGTCCTGACCTTTCTCGGACTCCCCCGGCGCCACCCCAGGGCACAAAGAATCCCTCACTTGTGCGTTTGGAAGGAGGCATGCATGTGCGTTCGCAGCGCGAGCCTCCCCGAGAGCACGCGTTCGGTTCCCCGGGGCGCTGGCCTGCAGAGGGGGCTTCCGCAGCCACCACACGCCCGGCAACGGGAATCTGCCCGAGTCCAGGCTCACTTCCCGGAAGTCCGCACGACCGCAGCATCCAGCCACCCACCCCCCCAGCCAGCTGCCCGCAGGACCGCAGCATCCAGCCACCACCACCCCGCAGCCAGCTGCGGCCCGAACAGAGACAACGTCTCCACCTGCCTCGCTCTGTTGTCTGACTTCTCAGTTGATCCAGAACTCAGGCGGGGAGGGGTGTTGCTGTGGAGAGGCCCAATCAACGCCCAGCACAAGCCCTGGCGAAAAGTCGTCAGACCAGCCCAGCCCAACCGCGCACCTCCTTTTTCGTGCTTCTGTGGCTGAAAATACTGACCCAGTCTCTATTTTTAGGTCAGTGCATCTACTCAGGTTCAAGGGGGCACAGGGCCTGGGTCCCCCACCCCCTTCGTGTCTGCACAATCACCTGCTTATTTTTATCCATCATGAGATAATCCTGTTCCCACATCTCTGTGGGGCCCCCTGCACAGGCCTGGAAGCATCAACTCTCATGCTCAGCTGGAATCGGGGGTAATTATTATGGGGACCAGGCAGACGTTTAGTCATGAGCTGTCTTCAGCCACCCCCAGCCAGCATGCTCAGAAGTGGATCACAGCAGCACTGGAGCGGTTGTTAAACCTTGTGGAGGGAGCCCGTCCACAGGAAGGGATGATTACAAATGACTATTATGCTGGGTAGCCTGGGTGGTACCGCACCTAGTTGGAAATAACAAGAACGTTGCTTCATTCACCAAAAAAAAGAACATATTCCACACTGATCTTTATTAATGTCCCTTGACCTGCTCCCCCATTTAGTAGGGTAGGTCAAGTTAGTGATGCTGACTATGCACCCAATGTGTGTGTGTGTGTGTGTGCTTGTATGTGTGTGTGCTTGTATGTGTATGTGTGTATATGTGTGTATATGTGTGTGTATGTGTGTATGTGTGTGTGTGTGTGTATGTGTGTGTATATGTGTGTGTGTATGTGTGTGTATGTGTGTGTGCTTGTGT
>NC_048228.1:3547257-3578952 GCF_002007445.2 Ailuropoda melanoleuca
TCCCCCAGCTGGCAAGTGATTGGCTGAGAGCAGGTCGCGCGTCCACCAGCTGGCATCTGGTTGGCTGAGTGGCTCAGCACTCACCCGCTGGCTGTGGGGGGGCACGCGGAGCCCCGCTTCCTGTGAGGGCCAAACTCCGTGGGCGATTTTCTGGGAAGGAAAATCTGGGTCCCGCACAGAAACCCGCATGTATGGTGACACACGGTGAAGAGCGTCCATCCCGGCGCAGAGGGGAATGACCGAGACAGGAAGCGCCCGAGCCGCGGAGGGCCCTACCTACGGAAACTGCAGGAGGGGGAGGGGTGCACAGCCCCCACCCACGTCCCGCGAGGGAGATCCACACGGACTGGGCTGGGGGTGTCTGAGTCTGCGCTTCAGTCAGGGATGCGGGCCGAGCTGTCCAGAGCACGATGGCTGCCCGGCCGGGGGAGCCATCTGGAGACGACTGTGGAGCTCTGCTCTTCCGGCCGGGCAGCAAGTGGGACCAGCAGGACCAAGGTGCAGAGGGAGGGCAGCGGTGGCCCGGACCGAACCGCTGGCGGGAGGCAGGAGGGGAGCTCCCCATCTTCTGTGCGCGTCCGAGCACCGGCATGCTGTCCTGACCTTTCTCGGACTCCCCCGGCGCCACCCCAGGGCACAAAGAATCCCTCACTTGTGCGTTTGGAAGGAGGCATGCATGTGCGTTCGCAGCGCGAGCCTCCCCGAGAGCACGCGTTCGGTTCCCCGGGGCGCTGGCCTGCAGATGGGGCTTCCGCAGCCACCACACGCCCGGCAACGGGAATCTGCCCGAGTCCAGGCTCACTTCCCGGAAGTCCGCACGACCGCAGCATCCAGCCACCCACCCCCCCAGCCAGCTGCCCGCAGGACCGCAGCATCCAGCCACCACCACCCCGCAGCCAGCTGCGGCCCGAACAGAGACAACGTCTCCACCTGCCTCGCTCTGTTGTCTGACTTCTCAGTTGATCCAGAACTCAGGCGGGGAGGGGTGTTGCTGTGGAGAGGCCCAATCAACGCCCAGCACAAGCCCTGGCGAAAAGTCGTCAGACCAGCCCAGCCCAACCGCGCACCTCCTTTTTCGTGCTTCTGTGGCTGAAAATACTGACCCAGTCTCTATTTTTAGGTCAGTGCATCTACTCAGGTTCAAGGGGGCACAGGGCCTGGGTCCCCCACCCCCTTCGTGTCTGCACAATCACCTGCTTATTTTTATCCATCATGAGATAATCCTGTTCCCACATCTCTGTGGGGCCCCCTGCACAGGCCTGGAAGCATCAACTCTCATGCTCAGCTGGAATCGGGGGTAATTATTATGGGGACCAGGCAGACGTTTAGTCATGAGCTGTCTTCAGCCACCCCCAGCCAGCATGCTCAGAAGTGGATCACAGCAGCACTGGAGCGGTTGTTAAACCTTGTGGAGGGAGCCCGTCCACAGGAAGGGATGATTACAAATGACTATTATGCTGGGTAGCCTGGGTGGTACCGCACCTAGTTGGAAATAACAAGAACGTTGCTTCATTCACCAAAAAAAAGAACATATTCCACACTGATCTTTATTAATGTCCCTTGACCTGCTCCCCCATTTAGTAGGGTAGGTCAAGTTAGTGATGCTGACTATGCACCCAATGTGTGTGTGTGTGTGTGTGCTTGTATGTGTGTGTGCTTGTATGTGTATGTGTGTATATGTGTGTATATGTGTGTGTATGTGTGTATGTGTGTGTATGTGTGTATGTGTGTGTATATGTGTGTGTGTATGTGTGTGTATGTGTGTGTGCTTGTGTGTGTATGTGTATGTGTGTATGTATGTCTATGTGTGTATGTGTGTATATGTGTGTGTATATGTGTATGTGTATGTGTGGGTATGTGTGTGTATGTGTGTGTGCTTGTGTATGTGTATGTGTGTGTATGTATGTGTGTATGTGTGTGTATATCTGTGTGTGTATGTGTGTGTGCGTGTGTGTGTATGTGTGTATATGTGTGTGTGCTTGTGTGTGTATGTGTATGTGTGTATGTGTGTGTATGTGTATATGTGTGTGTGTATGCGTGACTGTGTATGTGTGTGTGCATGTGTGTATGTGTGTACATGTGTGTGCTTGTGTGTATATGTATGTCTGTGTGTGTGTGTGTATGTGTATATGTGTGTGTGTGGCTGTGTATGTGTGTGTATGTGTGTGTATGTGTGTGTGTATGTGTGTGTATGTGTGTATGTGAGTGTGCTTGTGTGTATGTGTGTATATGTGTGTGTATGTGTGTGTATGTGTGTATGTGCGTATATGTTGTGTGTGTGCTTGTATGTGTGCGTGTGTGTGTATGTGTGTCTGTATGTGTGTGTCTATATGTGTGTGTATGTGCGTGAGTATATGTGTATGTGTCTGTGTATGTGTGTGTGTGTACATACACACACACATATATACATGTTTGGGTGTGGAGCCAAATCGTTCTTTGCTTCATGGAAGGATCCACGTCGGGGAAGCTCGGTGTAACCTGGCCTCATCCACACTCTGATCCTTGCCGATCAGAACCTCACACACATGAAGTCATCGCCCGTCAGAACTTTCCCTGAGCTAAAGCATCTGATGGATGAAACCCTGTATCTTCCTCACACCTGAACGTTCTCTCACCTTCTCCTGGGCTGGTCTTCTCTTCTCAGCTCCCTTGCAAGCAACTTATCCAGAAGTTTCCCTTTCATGTCTCTTGCATTTCCAATAACACCTGAAGTTGTCTGATAGGTGATAAGTACTCAGCCTTGATTTCTTTTAGTATTTTCCCTGGAAAAGTCTAGAAAAGAAGTGGTTTAGACTCCAGAGACAGCACCTGGGGTCAGAAACCTTGGTCTCACACTTGCCAGCTGGATGTCCTTGGGAAGGTTGCCCAAAATCTCTGTGCCATGGGCTCCCTGTTTATAACAGAGCAAGAATAATGGTACCTGTTTGTAAAATACAGATTATTGTAGGAAGATAGAAAGGTAGGTGTCTATGTCTGTCAATACACATACGTGTGTGTCAGACTCAGTACGGTCTGGAGAGCGGTCATGTCCTCACCCATGCATCCTGTGGATATGGGACCTCACGTGGCAGGAAGGAACTTCACAGACATGGAACCTGGAGGGTCCTAAGATGAGGAGATTACCCTCAATTATCCAGGCGGGCTCGGTGCCATCATCAGGATGCAGGCAGGAGAAGTCAGAGAAAATGTGATGACAGAGGCAGGTCAGAGGCAGAGAGCAAGAAAGACTTGAAGATGCTCTGTTGGCAACTTCCAACGACGGAGGAAGGATCCCCCAGCCAAGGAGATCAGCAGCCTCTAAAGACTGAGAAGGGCAAGGAAACAGATTTTCCCTCAGTGCCTTCAGAAGCAGCTCAGCTGGCAGCATGCTTCCGGCCATCCGGCCTCCGGAACTGCAAGAGAATCAGTCTGTGTTGTCTGAAGACACCGACGCTTTGTCGTAGCAGCAACAGGAAGCTGATCCTGCCTATACACTCGAGACACGCCCGTGCACACGTCTATTTGTACCCACAGAGCCTGGAACAGAGCCCGGCCCACCGTAAGCACCGCGCGCTGATGCCGTAAGCAGCCAACACAAAGTCCACCTAAGCACGAGGCTGGCTTGTGGTTCCCCGGGCCGTGAGCACCACAGCTGCCCGAACAGCTGGGCAGAGCAGCTGGCGGAGAGCCAGGGGGGTGGGACGTCCGAGCGAAGGCACGCGCTGAGTGAACAGACGGTGGGTCCAATACCTCCATGCCTCCTCCCCAAAGGTGTGGCCCAGGCAGTCATTCAGGTTCAGCTCCGGGGTTCTGGGTCCTCCATGGTACGTGCCACACAGGGAGCATTTTCCGCTCTGTCTGAAGGGGGTGAACTCCAACATCAGAGCAGAGATGGGAGGTGGCTGCATTAGCCCCTACTACGGGGGCAGTTTGTAAGTGGGAGGTCTCTGTCTCTGTCTTTGTCTCTGTGTCTCTCTGCCCCTCCCCATTCTCCTCCTCACCTCCCACCTCGCCCCACTGCCAAGCCCCTTGCGTGCCCTGCATGTCCCTCTGTTATGGTCTTGATGTCCAGCTCGTGGACAAGAACACCACCTGCATAGATGTTCACTGTTAGTTGGTTTTGCTAAAATGAAATCATACTGTGCACGTTTCTCTGCATGGGAAGGAATAGGCAGGGATGGCGGCAGGACAGGTGTGGGGGTTACACCTGAGGGGTGGGGGCTGCCATGGTCTGGGGAGGGGCCCGGCAGCTGATCTCATGAGGCTGTGACAACAGAGCAACAAATGGCTTTAAAACGCCAGTCATGGTGAATGTGAGCAGCACCTCAAAAGGGGACAGCGTGAAAGGAATGTTTAGGAAACCCTGGTTTGGGGGAGGAAGAAGGAAGAGAAAGGGGGGGGGAGTGAGAAAAAGAACACAAAGCCGTAATCCCCTGTCACCGTTATGAATTGGCGCTGTTTGCAGGGACAGAGACGGAGCACCCCACGGTTCACTCCCAGGGTTATGAAGTTGAACGGGGAGAAACAAAAACATAATTCACTCCTACAAGATGGAGCTGAACCCACAAAGCCCATCCAGGAGACCCTCTGAAGTTGCCGTCAGGGACCACATGCCTGGCCCCAGCAGACCCTCCCTGGGACTCCAGGGGAGTGCTGTCAGATGCACGAGCTCTGTCTCATGTTCCTGGAGGTCCAGCTGTAAGTATGGCTTCTCCCTGGTACTAGGAAGTCGCCCTCCCCCACGAACCCTGCTTTCATCAAGAGCAGATGCCCCAAAACACCCAGGTCCCTGTGAGCATGAGCCAGTAAGGCATGCTGTGGGACACCTGCCACAAATGTCAACGACCCAAGCCCCACGGCACCAGGGAGCAGACACCAGCCAGAGCAGAGCCTGGTGGCAAGTGGGGGTGACTTCCACTGACCTCTCCCGAAAGAGCATCCTCCCCTCTTTTCTTCGGGCTCAAGAACATCAAAAAAACACCCACAATGGAAGAAAATACAAAAATGAAAAGCAGGTTTGGCAGTTCCTCAAAAAAGCAGACCTAGAATTCTCATGTGACCCCACAATTTCACTCCCCAAAGCACTGAAAAAGGGGGTCTCAGACCAGCACCTGTACAGAAACGCTCACAGCAGCACGAGCCAAGGTAGCCAAGAGGAGGAGGAAACAGCCCAGGGGCCCCTCAGCAGATGGAACGAACCAGTGTGGGAGCCACACGAGGGAATATTACTCGGCCATGAAAAGGAATGGAGCTCGGCCACATGCTACATCACAGAGGACCTCGAAGACACGATGCTGTGACAGATGCTGGACTGAGTCCATGTCTGTGAAATGTGCAGAGTAGGTAACTGTAGACAGAAAGCCTTGTTTATGTGGGGCAGAGGAGGGGGACAGGGTCTCCTCAGGAGGATGAAAACGGTTGGGGACTAGACAGGTGGTGTCTGCACAATGCCGCAAACATGCTAAATGCCACTAACGGGTCTAAATGGTTGATTTTATGTTACATGAATTTCACCTCACCTGAAAAAAACAACAGTTGAGAGCAGGAAGAAACATTTGAGCTTCAGTGTGGCAGACGAGAAGTGTCTGCAGAAGGACAAGCCTGGGGCAGGCAGGCAGGAGGGCGACCCGAAAGCCCGGGAGGTACCTAGGGAACAGCAGGCCCCTGGCTGTGTGTGGGGTCACCCTGGGGACGGGGCTGGGACGGCCGGTCAGGGTGAAGTGGAACCTGTGACCTCACACGGCAGAAGGGACCTTGAAGCTAGGATTAAGTTATGGATCTCCAGAAGATAGGGAGGTGATCCTGAGTTCTGGGGGAGCACGAAGTGCCATCACAGGTGTCCTTACAAGAGGGAGGCACAGGGGCATCTGACACGGGAGAGGAGGCGGCGAAGGGGCCACAGAGACAGATCAGAGTGATGTGGCCACCAGCCAGGGGCTGCCGACAGCCCCCAGAGGCCGGAAGAAGCAAGGAGCAGACTCTTCCCTGGAGCTTCCAGAAGGAATGAACCCTGCCAACACGTTGATTTGGGCCCCGGTAAGACTCGATTCACCAGGTGTGGGGCAACTTGTTATAGCAGCCATAGGGAATGAGCACCGTGACCAGGCGGGGCTGAAATCTGGGTCTCCAGACCCTGCCACCGGCTGCCAACGAGACCAGAACACGGGAGAGTGTGTTCCCAGATATATCCTGCTCCCATGAGCCCAGGTGTGTCTGGACATATTTTTAGCAAACTTTATAGCACCCAGCATTTGGAGAACATGATGGGACCTGAAATGCGGGGTCCACTGTGGTCCCTCCATTCACAGATGCACAAGAGGACACTCGAGTGAAGTCCGAGTCACTCGCTGTTATGTCATAGATTTAGTGGTTTCTTCTCCCAGAGAATTCTACCAGCAGAATTTTGGACGCATATTTACTCTGTCCCTTAAAAAACTCACTTGGACACATTTCCTTGCCCTGGCTACATGTCCCCTCCTGTAGTTAAGAAAATAAGGATCGCCGCCCTGGGCCAAGCCGCAGCCCATCCAGCCCAGGAGCTGGTCTCCAAAATTGGAGCCTGGGGATGATTTAAAAGTGATCTTCTTTCAGTTAATTACGGACTTCTCACTTGAGGCCAGTTGGTTGGAATATTAGCATTCGTAGAACAGGAAGTGGTCTAAGGCAGCTCCCCCAGCCCGTGGCTCCCCAGTGGGGTTCTATTAGCAGAGAAAAATGAGCATTGCCCCACATAGCCTGACCTCGGCGTTCCAGCTGGGCCAGCTGCTGAAGGCTTGGCCGGGCCGGTGTGGACGTCCCCCAGGAGCAGGTGGAGTGGAGGAGGGGCAGCCCCCAGTGGGAAGAAGGGTGCTGGGCACAGAGCGAGCCGAAGCTGCTGCACCCCAGGACACAGGTGCTGGAGGACAGCCCGTGGCACCACATTGAGCCCGGGGTGCCTGCTTTGGGTGCTCAGGTTGGCAAAACGCAATCCTCCAGGCGGGGTGGCTCCGACAAGAGAACTGTGTTCTCGTCGTCATTCTGGAGTCCAAGATCAAGGGGTGGGCAGGTCAGTGTCCTCCCCTTGGCTTGTGGATGGCAGTCTCCTCACTGTCCTCGCATGGCCTTTCCTCTGATTGAGAGCATCCCTTTTTCTTCTTATAAGGACACCCATCAGATTGGATTAGGGCCCAATGGCCTCATTTTAACTTAATCACCTCTTTAAAGACCCCGTCTCCACATATAGTTGCATCATGAGGCACTGGGGTTGGACTTCACCATACGGACTTTTAGGGGACACGATTCAGCCCCGGGCAGAGGTCCAGCTCCACACCCAGCTGAGGGAGCCCCCAGCTTCCCTTCCCCCACATCCAGTCGGTAGCAACTGCTTGACATATCTTCTCTCCCCCTCACCATCATTCAGAAGGATGGGAAAGAGAACAAAACAGACGTAAAAATCCAGCGCGGCTTGAATCGCAGGGGACAGCTGGCAACATGCTGCAGTCCTTTACCGGGGAGTTGTTCACCCCCTCCTGCTTTTGGGGTGACAGAGGCAGCTGACAAGAACAGCTAACTCATGCCGGAGGGATTGTTTGAAACATGAAAGAGCCATGGGGTATGTCCTGGGGCCAGAGAGAAGCAGCCCAACCCCCTACCCCACCGGCGTGCGTCCCTCCAGAAGCTGCTTTCAGAATGAGGCCCCGACCACCACCAGCACCTCCAGACTCCGCCTCGGCCCTGCGGCCGGCTTCCCGAGGCAAGGAAGCGAACCACACTCAGTGATTTTCCACAAGATCTGCAAAGAGGAGGCGTTCCTTTCCCCCAGCCTACCCCACGGTGACCAGAAGACTAATGAGGCAGAAACCCCCATTGCCTGGGCATTCCGGGGACCAGAGGCCACGCTCCGATGAGCCGAGGGATGATCAGAGGCCTGGGGATTAGCTGTGTATATTGATCCGCTCGCCGGAGAACCTTTGATGCGGCTCTCGCATTCTGCTCCTGACTCAGGCTCCCGCCTCTGTCCAGCTCACCGAGCCTCCCTCTGAGCAGAGCCAAGGATTAGTTCGTATTTGCAGAGAGAAAGGGCTCCCTCCAGAATAAACACCAATAGCATTCCGCCCGGGTCTCTGGCCAGCCTGGGATCCAGTCATAGAATTTCCTCGCCCTTTCCATGGGACGCGGCCAGGAATAAAGAGAAGGCAGCATCGCTTCAGAATGCCAAGACACCAAACCTTCTCGGCACAGAAGGGAGAATGGGCGTCTGCGCTGTCGTCAGCCCTCAGCATAAGGCTGGTCCCGGGAAGGAGGGGGATGTGAGCTCAGCGAACTTGCTCCAAAGTCCCACCGGGCAAAGATGAAGCCACCGCGGAAAATGTCACATGGGAGCATGTCCCTGCCAAGCCTGGGCCCCTGATGGGCCATCCCTAGAGGAAGGGGAGACCTGGGCTTTGAGTCGGGAAGCTTCTACTAGTGGCCCTTGGCCTGCCTGGGGCGCAGATGCACGAGCTCTAGTGGCCAGCCTCGGCCTCGGAGCCTGGGGAAAGGCCGGGAACGTGCTGTGACAGGTGGTTTCAACCCTTCGTTCACTGGGTAAACATCAGGCCCCCAGACTTCTGCAGGCCGAGGGCAGGAGTACGAACAGAGGCCCACACAGCAGAGCTTTGGTGAGACATGTTCTGGCCTTGACAAATAGACTAGCCGATGACCCGGAAGACCAGGCTCAAGGTCAGAATTCTCCATCCCTTGAATGGAAGCGTCAGAACGGGCCCAGCAGCGCAGGACAGCCGGCCTGGACCGTGGCCCTGCCCCCACACCACCCCCCTCTCTCCCATCCCAGGCCTGCACTGTGCGGGAAGAGCACCGCAGACCAAGCTCGGGCCACACTCAGCAGCCCCTTGCTCCCCCTCTGTTGTCCTGGGAGGATGGACTCGGGTATGCCCTAGAAACAGGCTCAGGGCCTTAGGGCCGGAAATGCCAGGGCCCAGAGCATGAGCTAAATTTGGGGGGGGGGGCACAGGCTGCCGATGAGTGTGCTCCCTGGTCATACAGACCCTACGCTGGGCCAGAGGAAGTCGGGGGGTCCTTGCCGGTCTGAGGCTGGATATGGCGCCAGGCCCAGCACACACGCGCCCGCTGCCTGAGCCCCCTCGGCAGAGCACCTCTCAGCCGAGACGTGTCAGAGGGACAGGGAAGCACCATCCCAGCTCCCCACAGCAAACCCTTTGGGTGCAAAGTGAGATGTAAACAAATTAATAATGTGAACAATGAAAATAACACCACCACATTTCCCTGACTCCAAGACACGCTTTTTTTCCCCTCTCTTTTTAGCTTGTCTGGAATTGGGACACATTTATAATTATGATGAATGCTAAATACAATGGGGCCTCACGTTCTCTCCCAGGAAGCTGTTGGTAAGTCGATGGTGCCCCCTACAGTCAACGGCATCTTAGAACTGGGGTTTCTCGGGGATCGTGGTGGAGCCCTGCTCCTGGCTCAGGGGTCGAGACCTCTGGGGGCCAGATCAAGTATGGGGCCCTGTGGAGCTCTAAAGGACCAGAGATGCTGGGGATGAGGGAAGGGGACTGGAGGGGTGGCATGCCCCCCCCACCTGGGTCCAAAAGACTTCTTACCAAAGCAGCCGGACCGGCAAGAGTACAGAATCCAGATATCTGGGGCTTCAATGCCAACCTTCCCTCCCACCAGGGGCGTGACGGAGCTGCCTGTGTCCCCAAGGGTGTGTTTAGCCCCATTTCACCTACATAAATATCATGAATGTGTCTCCCTCGGCATCATTTCTGCAAAGCTGACTCTGGCTGTCTCGGCAGAAGTGATCACCGCTTCATTCCCACCAGGAAATATTCCAGAAACTGAAGAAGTTCATTTCCTCAGAAGCAGGCAGGAGCCATGGCTCGCCCTTCCAATCAATAACTGATTATCTTGCTTGCAAATTCAATTCACTGCCTGAAACCAGCCTTCCTTGATGGGTCCTGACAAGTCCAATTGTTTCAGGGGAATCTGTCAAAGGAAAGGCCTCCCAGGGCTGGCAGATTCCACGCAGGTCCTGGCGAGGGGGGCCCCCTGCTCCACACCCTCTGTCTTCCTAGACCCACCAGTCATGAGCCTTCCTACCCAGGAGACCCCCATCTCAGAAAAGCAACAGAACCCCAAAATTGCTTCTTCTAAATTCAGCCTTCAGCTCAAAGGCCCAGGGGGATGGGCATGGAGACTTCTGGTGGGGACTGACTCCTTTGAGGGGTGGGCAGCGAGGGATGCAGTTTGGGCTGGTGTTCTAGGTCAGGACCTGGTGATGTGGGCGACAGGACCAGCTCCCTTCCTTAACAGGGATGCACGTTTTGAGGACACCAGGAGGCAAGGACCCTCTCCATTCACTCATTCCCTGACTCCCCACCACCTGCAGATACTATGCCGAGTCCCCCAGAAGCCAGAAGAATGACGAGTCCTTGTCCTTGAGGGAGTCATACGTTCGTTCATTTATTTCCCAGATACTTATTAAGCTTGCAACAACGGCCCTGGAACTTCGCTAAGCTCTAGTTCGGGACTACGATCCTACGTCTGGAGTAACTCAGAACCTGTAACCATAACCCGAGGCCGAGTGAGAAGGGCATCTCGGGGGGGGGGGGGGGTATAAATGGGTTTGCAAACCGCGCTGCCCAAGACCCCTTCAGAATTCATTCAAGGGTTCCAAAAATGATTATACAAAATTTCATTATAATTATATTTTAACTATTTCGAGATATAATAAATAACACATTCACCAAGGTGTTAAATGGAAAGTTTCACACCTCAGAGACCGGCAGCCTGTCTCCTGGCTGACAGGTCACCTCCTTCCTGGCGAGGACTTGGAACAAAGTCTAATGCGGTTCACTGGGGGGGGCTGCTCCGAAGCTAGGGCCCTCGAGGCGCCCGCAGGCTGGGCTGTGCTAGTGCGGGGCACAGGCCCGGCTCCCTCTCACCCCAGGAGAATAGCTGCTCTGCACGGATGCAGGAGACGCGGCCAGGCTGCAGGTGGCTGAAATGCGTCCTTCACACCTGTCGGCTTCCCGTCCAGCTTCGGTCTTGATAATAGGAGCAGTGCCGGTGCCACGTTCATTGGAGAGAATCTTGAGGTTGCATGGCGGACTTTCCCGCCAAGGGCCCACCAGAGGAGCTTCTGAAAGAAGCCGGGTGCTGACCCGGCTCCTAAAACCCCCACTGTCGAACGCCAGAGAACGCGATTGCCAGGAGGGCAGGACGGTGTGTTGCGCTCGCGGCCCCGGCAACATTGAAGCTCTACCATCATCTCATGACGGAACGTGGTATGATGGTTACAGCCGTGGTCCCTACATCGGGCTGACCACGTCAGCTGTGTGACCTGGGGCAAGTCGCTGACCTTTCTGTGCCTTTCACCCAATGGCCTCATCCACTGGCCATTTTCACCTTGAATCAGTTATTCCACTGAGGGATGAAAAATGGTTATTCTCTGATCCTAACAAGACTTCCACAATTTATTAGCTAAGATTCTTTTTTTCTTTTCTTTTCTTTTCTTTTCTTTTCTTTTCTTTCTTTCTTTCTTTCTTTTTTTTTTTTTGGAGAGGGTATTCTCACAATGTTGAGCTCTATACAATGCAAGCATTTTATTTATTTTTTAAATAAATTCAGTTAATTAACATATAGTGTCTTATTAGTTTCAGAGGTAGAGTTCAGTGATTCATCAGTTGCATGTAACACCCGGTGCTCATTCCATCACGTGCCCTTCTTAATGCCCATCACCCAGTTACCCCAACCCCCCACCCCCTCCCTCCAGCAACCCTCAGTTTGTTCCCTAGAGTTAAGAGTCTCTCATGGTTTGTCTCCCTCTCTGATTTCATCTTGTTTTATTTTTTCCTCCCTTCCCCCATGATCCTGTTTTGTTTCTTAAGTTTCACACATGAGTGAGATCATATGATAATTGTCTTTCTCCAATTGACTTATTTTGCTTAGCATAATATCCTCTAGTTCCATCCATGTCCTTATAAATGTCAAGAGTTCATATTTTTGAATGCTGAGTAGTACACACACACACACACACACACACACACACACACACACACACACCACATCTTCCTTACACTTTCGCCTGTCATGGACGTCTGGGCTCTTTCCATGGTTTGGCTATTGTGGACATTGCTGCTATGAACGTTGGGGTGCAGTGCCCCTTTGGATCACTACATCTGTATCTTTGGGGTAAATACCCAGTAGTGCAATTGTTGGGTCATAGGGTAGCTCTATTTTTAACTTTTTGAGGACCCTCCACACTGTTTTCCAGAGTGGCTGCAGCAGCTTGCACCCCCACCAGCAGTGCAAGGGGGCTCCCCTTTCTAAGATTCTTCTTTTAACTTCCTCTCATTAACCAAGGCTATATAATTCTCATGGGAAAGGAAGGATAAATGTTTGATTATTTGCCTTTCATTGCTTATTTTCAGAGTATAAATTTCATACTTCCAATGGCTGCCACTGAACTGTCCTTCTCCCCCATCCCCCCCTGCTCATCTCTAACACTACTGTTTTGTCTGACTCTGCTTCCTCTTTTTGGAAAATCATTATAAACTTATGGGGGTTTATAAATTCCACACTTTGCAATCATTATTTTTTATGCTCAAATGGTCCCATCTTTGAACAATGAGAGTCTTGTCATGCTGGCCCCTGTGTTCTTTGATAGAACCCCAATAGTCTTTAATAGCTTCCCAGCTTTGGGGCACAACCTGCTGTCCTAGGACTGTCTCATCTTGTATATTTCCTGCCCCAGAACTACAATCGACCTTTTTTTTTCTCAGACCCTGGCACCTGCTCATGAAGAATGGAATATAGACCATAATCCTGCTGCTGAGGATGCTTTTTGCTTCTGGCATTTTTAGTGGGTAGCACCAACCCGTCAGTCTATAAAAACCAAAGATATCCTAAGATCATACTGCTATTTCCAATTCAAACTTACCAGTCCATGGATTTTATTTAAGTTCTTGGATTCCATAATTGTATCTCTCTCTTTTTTTTTTACACTAAAAATCTTGGACCTTAAAGAATATGAACATAATTTATGAACTTGCTTTATTTTCTTATATAGTATTTTTTAAAGAGTAATACCAATAGTACCAAAAATAATACAACTTTCAAAATGAAATTTAAGATTCCGGGGCGCCTGGGTGGCACAGCGGTTAAGCGTCTGCCTTCGGCTCAGGGCGTGATCCCGGCGTCCTGGGATCGAGCCCCACATCAGGCTCTTCCACTATGAGCCTGCTTCTTCCTCTCCCACTCCCCCTGCTTGTGTTCCCTCTCTCGCTGGCTGTCTCTATCTCTGTCGAATAAATAAATAAAATCTTTAAAAAAAAAAAAGATTTTTTGGCAGCACTACTGGTACTTGGAGTGAGTGAATCAGTGTATCAAGTAAGGATATACGGCCACAGTACTATATTGTACAGTAACAAGACATAATGCTTTCCACTACGCAGTTTCCTCCCAGCTCTGTTGAGATACAATTGACATAGAACATCGTGCACGTTGAAGGCATACAATGTGTATATTTGATGCTTTTATACTGTGACATGATTACCACCATACTGTGAGCTCCCACCACCGTACATCGTGTAATTACCATTTCTTGTTGGTAAGAGATCTGCTGTCTTTGCAACTTCCAAGTATCAAACACAGTATTATTAACTAGGTATGTTATAAATGCTGTATTGTGCAGTGCTTTCCCTTTTTCCAATTTTCATTTCTTTGGGGATTTTTAAATTTATTTATGAATTTAGTTCTGTACATAATACCTAAGCAGAAAATATTAGAACAAGATCAATTCAGAAAAGTATCATTTCCATCTTGTCACCTCTTCTGTCTTCCATCTGTCCCTTAAGAGGTAATCATTTTTTTAGAGAGGGACTCATTTTTATTAGTTTTATTCAAAAATAACAAAAATGTACATGGGTTCATACCCTGATGCTTTTCCATTTAACAATTTATTCTGGAGATCATTTCAAATCAAATAGATATTCCTTTCACTTACTTTAATCAAGGAAAAATTTAAATTTAGTATTTTACCCAGACATTAAGTCTAAAATTCAGTAACTTTTTTTGAGTATATATGCCAATGTTATAAACACTTCAATGAAGATATAGATTGAATACAATATACCAATCAAGATGAATATATAGATAGATCTTAGAAAGTTCTCTTGTGCCCCTGTCAATCAATTCCTATCACCACAGGTATCCCACCCCAACAAGCAGCTACAGGTATACTTTCTATCACCACAGATTATTTTTGCCAGTTTTTAAATTTCATATAAAATGGAATTAGCATGGACTCTTGGTCAGCATATGTTTGAGATTCAAACATGTTGTTGCTTGTAACAGTAGTTTATCTTTTTAGTTGCTGGGAACTAGTATCCAATGCATGGATATGCCACAATCTGTCCATGCACCTGTTAATGGACACTTAAACTGCTTCCAGTTTGGAGCCAGTGCAAACCAACCTGATATCGACATTCTTGTATGCATGTTCCGTGAACATATGGTTTCATTCCTCCTGGGTAAATACCAACAGTGCAACGGCTGGGACATACAATGAGTTTATATTTAACTTTATGATAAACTGCCAAAATATTTTCCAAAGCATCAGTACCATTTTGCATTCCTGCCACAAGTAATATGTGAGAGTTCCAGTTGCTCTGTGTCCCTGCCAACACTTGGTATTGTCAGATTTTTTTTTTCCTTTTAAGAATGGTTAATTTTCTAAAAGGTATGTAGTGGTACCTCATTGTGGTTTTAAATTGCACTTCTGATCACAACTAGTGATGCTGAGCCTATTTTGTGTGCTTGTTTGCTTTCCACATATATTCTCTGATGAAGTATCTGTTCAAATCTTTTCCCCATTTTTTTATTAAGATGTTTTCTTTTGATTGAGTTTGAGTATTCTCTACATATTCTGAATACAAGTCATTTGTCCGATACATGATTTGCAAATATTTTCTCCCAGTCTGTGGGTTATTTTTTCATTCTCTTAAAAGTCTTTCTTTAAAAAAAAATAAAGATTTTATTTATTTATTTGAGAGACAGAGAGAGAGAGAGCTAGAGAGCACAAGCAGGGGAGAAGGAGAAGCAGGCTCCCCCCTGAGCAGAGAGCCTAACAAGGGGTTCAATCCCAGGACCCTGGGATCATGACCTGAGCTGAAGGCAGATGCTTAACTGACTGAGCCACCCAGGCGTCCCTCTTAAAAGTTTTCTTAGAGAAGTTTTTAATTTTGGTAAAACACAAATTACCCACTTTTTCTGGTAGGGAATCATACTTTTAGTGTCATATTTGAGGAACTTTTGCTTAGTCCAATGACACAAAATTTTCTCCAGTGTCTTCTTCTCAAACTCCTTTGTCTGATATGGTAGCCACTAAATGGATGAGGTTATTTAAATTTAAATCAATTTAAATTTAAGTTAATTTAAAATTCAGTTCTTCAGTCACACTAGCCACATTTCAAATGCTCAATAGCTATGTGTGTCTGGTGGCTCCCGCACTGGATAGCAAGGGTATTGAACAGCATTGTTCTAGAATTTTTAAGGTTTTAGGCTTACATTTAAGGACTATAAGGAAAAAAGGATGGGTTCCAATTTGGGGTTTTTTGATGTTCCAGCATCATTAATTAATTAAATCAATTGGCCATATTCATGTGATCTATTTCTGGACACTCTACTCTGTACTACTCTCATCAGCACTGCACTGCATTGACTAATTTAGCTTTCTAGCAAGTTTTGAAGTCAAGCAGTATGGGTCTGAGAAGTGTTCCCTCCTCTTCTATTTTCTGGATGAGTTTCTACAGAGTTTATATTAATTTTTTTAAGCATATTGCATACTTCTATCACACCGACCAGGTCTAGAGCTCTATAGCAAGATTTTTAACCACAGATTCAATTTCTTTAACAGACATGCAACTGTTCAGGTTATTTCTTCCTGAATGAAATTAGGGAGTTTGTGTCCTTCAGGGAATTGATCGATTTTTATCTAAATTATCAAATTTATGGGCATAAAGTTGTATGTATTTTCCCTTATTATCTTTCAATGATGGTAATGTCTTCAGTGATTCTACTCACATTCATAATGCTGGCAAGTGGTGTCTTTTCTCTATTATTCTTGTGTAGTCTGACTTGAATTTTATCAATTTTACTGATCTTTTAAATAAAAACAACTTCTCGTTTGTTGCTTTTTTCTATTACTTTTTTATTTTCTGTTTCATTTTTTATTCTCTTTATTGTTTCCCTCCACCTATGGTTTTCCACATAATTTGCTCTTTTTCTTTTATTTTCTTAGAGTGAAAGCTTAGGTTATTAATGGAAAGTCTTTCATTAATCCAATATAATTAACTAAATATTGAATTAATGGATTAATTTTTAATATTTAAATAATTTTAATGCTTAAAATTTCCTCTCAGCTCTGCTTTAGCTGCATCTCACAAATTTTTGAAATATTGCATCCTTAGTTTTACTCAATTTGAAAATTTTTCTAATTTCCTTTTTGGCTTCTTTTTCACCCAAAGGTTTATTTAGAAATACGTGTTTAATTTCCAAGACTTTTCCAGATACCCTTCTTTTATTGATTTTTAGTTTAAATCTTCATGATCAGAGAAGATAATTTCTATCACCTCAACTCTTTTAAATCTTTGGAATCTCTTACATTTTTCCATAGAATAGGGTTTATCTTAATGAATGTTCCAGAAGCCCTTACTAAGAATGTGATTTCTACTGCTTTTGTGTACAATGTTCTGCAAATATCACTAGGTCATATTGGTTGAAAGTGTTTCTCAGGTCTTCTGTATTCTTATCGATTTTCTATTTGTTTTCTTTATTGCTGAGAGAAGAGTGTGGAAGTGCCTAAGTAGAATCGTGTGTTGTTTCTTTTTCCTTTCAGTACTGTGTTTGTGTTTCCTGTATTTTGAAGCTATATTGCAATGTGAGTGGTCACTTACAATTACCAGGTGTTCTTGGTGAATTGCCCCTGTATGATTACGCATTCTCTTAAGTCCTGAAAGTACCCCTCGTTTTGAAGTTTACTTTGTCAGGTGTTGGTATAGCCACTCCAGCTTTCTCTTTATTGGTTTTTGCATGAAATATATTTTTCTACCATTTTACTTCTGACCTGCTTATATCTGTACATTTAAAGTGGATTTCTTGTAAATAATATATAACTGGGTATTATGTTTTTATCCAATCTAACAATCTCTGCCTTTTATTTCATATATTTAACCATGACATTTAAGGTGATTTTTTGATACGGATGAATTTAACTCAACCATGTTATTATTTACTTTGTCTCCTATGTTTCTTCTTAATTTCTTCTCATTTTCTGACTTCTTCTGCACTATTTTACTGTTTTGTGGTTTTTTTCATTTTAATTTTTTCTATTGCATTTTTGGCCGTACTTCTTAGTATGATTTTTTGGAGTCTGATCAGTGGATGATAGTATGTGTACCTAACGTGTCATGGTCTGCTTAGAGTGAATATTTCTGTGTTAGTTACCACTCACCCTTGCCAACCCTTGGTATGTAGCGTCTTCTTTAATTTTAGCCAGTCTAGTGGGTGTGTCGTAGTGCTATTTCATCAGTTTTAATTTTTGTGTCCAATGCTGTTGAACATCTTCTCGTGTGCATATTTGCCATTGGCAAATCACTCTTGTCAGTTCAGATGCCAGTTCAGATCTTTCGCCCATTTTTAATTCGGTTCTTTTCTTTATTACTATTGAGTTGTAAGAATCCATTATATATTTGACACACACGATCTTTGGCAGCTGTATGTCCATAGTATCGTCTTACTTTCTAGATAATGTTTGCAATATCTGTAGAATTGTTCCTTTTCCCTTTTTCATTCTTCATATTGGTAATGTGTTTGCTCTCTTTTGTTCTTGATTAGCTTTATTAGGAGTTTATCACTCTTACTGATTTTCTCAAATAATCTACTTTTGGCCCTATTGGTATTCTCTCTTGTACACTTGCCTTCTATTACATTTATTTATGCTTTTCTCTTTATATTCCTTCCCTTCTATCTTCTTAGGAGTTGGCTTAATTTTCTTTTTCTTGCTTCTTACAATGAGAGCTGAAGTCATTGATTTTTCAGCCTTGCTTCTTTTCCGTGTAAGGCTGTAAATTCCTCTCTAAGTACTACTTTATAACCTACAAGTATAATATGATGTGTCTTCATCATCATTTAGTTAAAAATAGTTTCTAATTTCCGAATTTCCATTGTGATTTCTTTTTTGAACCACAGGTTACTTAGAAGTGTGTGGCTTAATTACTAAGCAGTTGGAGATTTTCTAGTTATCTTTTTACTATTGATTTCTAGCTTAATTGCACTGTGGTCAGAGAACATTCTCTGAATTATTTCAATCCTTTGAAAATTGTTAAGCCTTGCTTTATGAGCTACTGTATAGTCAATTTGGGCAAATGACTCATGCACTTATTTGAGTGAAAAGAAGGCACATTCTGTCTTTGTTGGGTGCAGTGTTTTATATATGTCAATTAGGTCAATTTGATTAATTGTGTTGTTCAGATCTTCCATATCCTGACAGATTATTTTGTCTGCTCGTTCTATCGACTATTGAGAAATATGTCTTAACATCTCTTACTATGATGGCTATGCCTCTGTGACTTTCCCGTTTTTATATTTTGTCAGATTTTGGTCGGCACTTGAAGTGTATACTTACAGTGTCATCCTGACCAGGAGTCCACTTTTTTATCTGCTTTGTGTGTTAGAGTTCATGACATATGTGGGGGCAAAAGTCCCACTTCTGATACAGAAAAATGATTGAAAACTGGTAGAAAGGGTTTTAAAAGAGGAAACACTGACAATGAGGTCTCTCCAGCCTTATAAGCAAGAGCAATGTAAAGCACTCTGTGTTTCCAACCAACTCTTCCCTCCTGCCTGAAATGCCCTCTCTTGGAAAACATTCCATTAGAATGCCTAAGACCTTGAGCTAGAAAGCTTTTCCAAGCTTTTGGAACTGGGAAGTAAGATGCAAATGAATCATATACTAAGTTGATATTTTCTATTAGTGAATTGAAACCAAGATAGAAATTTAAGTTGTCTGGAAAGAGATAGAGGTTCCAGGGACCCCTGAGCAGGGAAGGAAAAGCTATAGAGACCATGGAACATAATAAAGTTAGTTCCCTGACCACAGGCTCTCAAGGAGCAGACTGAGAAGGAGGGAAAATCAATGGTTCTCTTATATTTGGAATGACATCCCCAGGGACAGCCCAGGTCACAGGATATGGGGCTTCAGGTCTTCAGGAAGCTAGGAGCTCCCTCCCAAAGAGAGGGACTTCTCTGAGTAGAAGTGGGCTGGCTCACAGTAACCATGCACAGGTCACACCGTGGCTCAGTGAGTCATGAGCAAGCAAGTTACATGCTCTCGTGTGTAACCGCTCCCCTGGGCCAGTGATCGGGGCCAGGGAGAGTTTATCTTCGGTGTGATTAATGAGTCAAATTATCAAATTATTAAAGGTGTACATGCCCCAGTCTCACCTAAGCACCGCAGGGGCTACGGGTGAAGGACCCACAGTTGTTGCCCCAGAGCGATGTGCAATCTAATTGGGAAGGCGAGGGACTCACAAACAACCAGCAAATAAGGCAGGTAACCCACGGGGACTCAAGAAGCAGAGTCGTGTGCCGTAGAAACTCAGGGAAGAAAGGACTCAGGGCAAACTGGTCATCAGGAAAGGCTCTGGGAGAGGGATGGGACTTGACTAGCCCCTGGAAGATGGTCAGGACAAAGAAAGGACGAGGAGTGGGAGCAGTGTGGCCAGGGCGCCCAGGGAGGCTGAAACAGGCCGTGGGGGCTGGTCAAGGCAGCAATGAGGAAAGCCCGCCAGGCAGAAATCTGCAAGGAAAACACTTCTACTCTCGGATGTTCAAGGATTTCTTCCTAATAGCTTTATTGCCATAGAATTCGTATGCGATATAATTCACCAATTTAAATTGCACAACTCAGTGCTCTTAGTACATTGACAGAGTTGCACAGCCAACACCATAGTCAAGTCTGGGACATGTTTGTCACCCCTAAAGGAAACCCCCTGCCCACATCAGCAGTCACTCTCCACACCCTCTCCAGCCCCCACAACCGCCAGGCTACTTCCCACCTCTGTGGGTTTGCATATTCTGGACATTTCCTATAAACAAAAGCTGTTATGGGATGTGTTCCCTCAAATGTCCTATGTTAAAGTCCTAATTCACAGTATCTCATAATGTGATCTTACTTGGAAATAGGGTCATTGCACATGTAATTAGTTAAGGTGAGATCGTACGGGAGCAGGGTGGATCCCTAATCCAGTGTAACTTCTGTCCTTCTAAAAAGGGGAAATCTGGACAAAGACACACACAGGGAGAAGACTGTCTACAAGACGAAGAATGCCAGGATTGCCAGCAAACCCACCAGAAGCCAGGAAAAAACCATGGAACAGACCTACCCTCCTAACCCTGCATAAGAACCAGGCCTGCCGGCACCTTGATTTCAGACTTTTGGCCTCTGGAAATGTGAGGGAATAAATTTCTGTTGTTTAAGCCACTAGTTTGTGGTGTTTTGTTATGGGAGCCCCAGGACACTAATGCAATATGTGGTCTTCTGTGACGGGCTTCAACCACGTGGCATCGTATTTCCAAGTTCCGTCCATGCTGTAGCGAGTATCAGGGCTTCACTCCTTTCTGTGGCTGGATAATACCCCATCATGCGGAGAGACCACGTCTTTATCCGTGGATTGGTGGATGGACACGCAGGCTGTTACGAACAATGTTGCTGTCGACGCGCTCGCACGAGCTTCTGCGTGGACACAGGCTTTCACTTCTCGCTGCTACGTCCTGAGAAGGGGACTTGCCCGGTCCTATGGCAGCTCCGCGGGCAACCTTCGGAGGAACTGCCAGACTGTTTTCCAAAGGAGCTGCGCCAGCCACGCGGGAGAACGCTGATATCGTCACACCCTCACCAACACTGGCTGGTGTCTGTCTTTTTGATTGTAGACGCCACGGCGGGTGTGGAGTGGTAGTCGAGAATCTGCTTTTA
This sequence comes from Ailuropoda melanoleuca, assembly GCF_002007445.2. Taxonomy (NCBI): domain Eukaryota; kingdom Metazoa; phylum Chordata; class Mammalia; order Carnivora; family Ursidae; genus Ailuropoda; species Ailuropoda melanoleuca. The sequence continues at coordinate 3,568,277 of NC_048228.1, forward strand.
GCCTTTTCTACAGACAAGCTGCACACAAATACCCATGGTTTTAAGACATCACATGCTATTCACAAGCACAGGACCCACGTCCCTTCTTATCGAACGCTACTTTACCAGACCCTAAAATCCTTCGCATTCTACCTGGAGGTCAACCAAGGGGACACGGTGTCCAGGGGCCTCGTCACCTGGACCGGGGTCCCCAAGCCCGCCCCTTGCATTTAAGGGGTGGGGGAGGGATGGCACAAATTTCGCCAGCTGTGCCTCACTTCCTTCCTTGCTGTTACTATAGAAACTGTCATAGGCACAAGCCCTCCCTCGCCTTCTGGATGTTAATAAACAGCCTCATTATTTTGCAGAAAGTGCTTTGAAAAACCAGCAGCCCCACAGTTTCATCCTGCTCCAAATTAATAAGGAAAGATTGGGGCTTTTTTTTTTTTATTGACCATGAAAAGAAGGAAGAGTTATAGCTCATTTGTGCACTTTTGCTGTATTTATGTTTTATGTATTAGAAAGTGATTTCCACCTCCATTACGCATCCCTAATGCCCTCGTTACATTAAAGGTACGGACCAGGAATCTTTTTTGCCCATCAAACCACCAAATAAATTGTGGTAAAAGATATTAGGAAGGAATAATGCTTAATGGTCAGCCAGGCTGTGCTGCCTGGGGAAAGAGAAATCTGTTTCTCGGCCAAGTGTCACTGAGAAGAGGGAATCTAGCAGCTCTTTGTGATGGGGGATTGGTCCGGGGTGAGTGTGGGCCCACAGACAACCTGCTGGGTCTGGGAGAGGCCACACCGCAGCTGTGACACGAGCCCCAAGGTCCTCGGCAGTGAGTGGGTGTCGTAACAGAAATGAACGTGCACTATTAGGAGACCCTCCACGCCAGGGACCGGCAGGATTCAGGTGGGGGAGAAAGAGGCCCTGCTTCAGGTACTGCAGTCAGCTGCCACTCCATAGGGTCGCTTCGGGGACTGAACGAGGCCTGCCTGTGAAGCTCCTGGCATACAGCGGGAGCTGAGATCCCCCCACAGCCAGGACAGTAGTTGCAGGCAGGACCTGACAATTGTTCCCTCTCTCCACGGGAAGCAGGTACCTGAGAAAGGAGAGGAAAAGCAGAAGACCACCGCCTGGTGAGATCGCCATGTCTGCATGGTCAGGAGCACAGGCTCTGGGACCCAGGCTGCTTGGGGTCTAATTATAGGGTCACCCCTTGACTACCTCACTCCCCGCATGGCCCCAAGCAGGTCCTCATTCCCCTTCTCAGCTGCAGCATCTAACAGGTGAAGGCCACTGGGAGGCCCAGATGAGAAAATGTAGGTACAGTGCTTGCCCGTTATAAGTGTTTGGACATCTGATAAATGTTGTACGACCATATTCCAAGGACCAGCAACAGCAGTGGGACAGAGGCGACTTGTGAGGCCAAAGAAAAATGGGCCGGGAGCCAACAGCTCTCTCCAGCCTCGGAAAGAATGCCATGAAAATGTCCCTGGGCCTCGTCCGAAGCCTCCTGCTGGTGGCTGCCATGGGCTCTGCTTCCTCTGTGGCCAGTTCCAGGAGCTGAAGATGGTCTGGGGGAGAAAGGCTTCCTTTACTTTGTCCCCAGCTTACCCACCTGCCGCAGGCTCTCATCGTCCTAACCCTGGGATCCGAAGTTTGGAGGACAGCGTACTTCCCTTCCAGCCAGTGTCTGTGTTGCCTGAAAGTCCTCCCTCCCGGAGTCTCTCCTAAGCAGCTGGGGACGGGTTTGTGCAGGTGGACAGGAGTCTGGGTACCAGCTCTGTGCATGCTCTGGGGTCAGTGATGACCCACAGAACCAAAGAAAGGAGGTGGGGATGGGGGGAAGGAAGAAATTGATCCAAAACTAAGCAAAGGCTAGCAGGACTGTTAGAACAGGGAGCAGAAGAGAAAATTCCAGAAAGATGGTGAATTCCGGCTTGGGGACCCATTCACGAAGATGGGAGAGCAGAAGGAGGGTGCCTCATGGACCCTGGGCACACCGAGAGGGAGGTGTGGGTGGAGATGGCAGCAACAAGTGCAGTGGGACCAGATTCTGAGTCCGCTCTCAAGAGGGGCTCTGGGTGAGTTTAGGGTGGAGCATGGAGGGGCGAGGAGCCCGAAGGGGAGACAGAGGAACAGAGCAGCGAGAGGTCAGGACAGCAAATCTCTGTATAGGCGGTGATCCCACATCAGGTAGAAGAGAAGGAGAGCTTTCCATCGGGTGTGGGGACAGCCGAGGGTTACTGGTGGCTCCACATGACCAGTCTGACCCAGTGGGGAGGGGGAGAGCACATGTGGTGTAGCAAGGAATGGAAAGTTCAGGGCAAACAGCCACAAGACTCAACCCGGAAGAGAAAGAAGCAAGAGTGGGGGGGGGGGCTGAAGGTGCCCCAAGGAGAGACAGCAGGTGCAGAGAGGCTCTGGCCAAGTCACCCTGCACTGCAGGGCACCACCCGCCTGACCGTGGGGGAAGGGGCCTAGAGAGGGGCCTGATGGGAGCCCGAGAGCCGCAGTCCACATCCACAGGGGCCTAGGGAGACCCCCCCACGTGTGCCCTGACCCCCTCCCAGACAAGAAAAGGCCGTTGGGATGGGGACTGAGCCCGTGTACCTGGCCACACAGCACTGACTCCCAGGACACGGTCTCTTAGAGACAACAGAGCCCAGGCTCAGTTACAGCACACTCGCAGACCAGCTAGTGCGAGAGAGGAAGCCGATGATAGAGAACAGCCTGAGGGCTCCAAGGGAGCCTCTGTTGCCCGCGTCCTGCCCACAGAGCCTCCAGCGAGCATCAGCTGGGACGGCTTTGTCCGCTCCACCTCCCCCAGAGCCTGTGGTAACTGCAACACTAATGAGCAGTGAAATGGCCAATAAAGAGTCTGGCAGAAGGAGAGCAAGGAGCCGGGCAGCCCACAAACTAGAAACCACCGTATGGTCCTTGGACATTGGCCCGGGTGGCCTCTCTACTCTGCCTGTTTGAAGCCACAGCAAGAGCAGGACCCGGCAGCCAGTTTGTGGAGAGGGTTTCCCCCACTTCTCCCTTGTTCGGGGCACTTCCTCACCCCAGCACCTGCAGACACGCCACTCAGCTGTGTAGAGCCCGCGGGGCACCCCCAGCCGGGACGCACACAGCAAATCTCACTCACAGGACAGCTGCTAACACATTTGCTCATGCACCTGAGGGGGCTGCCCTGGTGCCCTGGAAGCAGAAAGAGGAAGGGTATGAGAAGGCAAATCGGACCCAGAAAAGAACCAGCTTTGGGCCCCAGGAGTCAGTCTGCTGCCCACGTTCGCCATATATTCACGTCCTGCTCGTCTCATGGAAGCCTCATGTGTGTGTTACATGTATATGGACCTTCTATAAATGCGTTTGTAAGCTCACCATATACACAAACCGTGTGTGTGTCACTGACCCTCAAAAAACACAGGTTTGAACCAGCAGATCCACTTAAATATGGATTTTTTAAATAAATACAGTTCAGTACTATAAATGTGTATTCTTGGCCTCATGATTTTAATAGCATTCTTTTCCCCAGCTCCCTTTATTGTGAGACTGTAGTATATAATACACATAACACAAAGGTGTGCGTTTACCGATTGCTTACGGTAAAAGACCTCCAGTCAGCAGGTCAGTGGTCGTTAGCTTTTGGGGAGTCAGGAGTCATACTTGGACTTTTGATGGTGGGGCGGGTGATCGGCGCCCCAGCCCCCACGTTGTTGCAGGGTCAGCACTGAAATGCATTCAAGCTGCTCCTGAAACGTTTCCACGGCCACCCCAGCTCTCGAGACTGTCCCCCTCATGGTAGGAACCACTGTCTCATCAGGGGGGCAGGGCTGGACTCAGACTGGATGCGGGGTTGACATCCGTGTTGGGTCCAGCTGTCCAGCCCTGGTGGGGGCGGTGGTCTTCCTCTCATTCATTCATCACATCCCTGCTGAGCCTTCCCGGTGCCCACATTCCCTCAGGGACAGACAGACCATCGAATAAAATGTATGATATGCTGGATGCTTTGGGAAAGATGGATGACAGTAAGAAGGCTCAGGGGTGCTTGGGCAGAGAGAGAGAGACCCGAATCAGGATGGCCAGGGTGGAGTCCCTGAGAAGGCACCATTTGCGAAAGTACTTGCAGGTGGTGGAGACGCGGACAATGGGACTGCAGGTGGAAGATCTGTCCCTGCAGAGGCCCTGCTGGGCGGGGTGCCCGAGGGCTGGAGGGACAAGGTTGGGACAGTGGGTGACAGCAGAGAAGGCTGAGAGGTGACTCTGGGAGCTGCCAGGGGCTGCTGCGTGGGGGTCTAGAGATCACAAACACTTGGGCTTTTCTCTAAGTTGGCTGGAGACTGTACGTGTTTCCTGTGCCTGCTGTCATTCAGGACCACCAACTAAGTGGCTTAAAATAACAGAAATGTATTTTCTCCTCGTTCTGGAGCCAGGATTCCAAAGTGGTGGTGTTGGTAGGGACGCGCTCCCCACCCCGGGCCCCGCCTCCTCCACTCCTGGCGGCTGCGGCGGCCCTTGGTGTTCCTTGCACACCTTCAGTGGTGCTGTCCCATGTGTCTGTCTTCTGTCTGCACAAGGACACCGGCCACTGGATTTAGGGCACACTCAACTCCAGTACAATTGCGTCTCTGTCCCTAACTCATTACATCTGCAAAGACCCTGTTTCCAAATAAAGCCACGTTCTGAGGTTACAGGTGGACGCACATTTTTGTACACTCCTCAGCCCACTGCCGGGAACCCGTGGAAGCTGTGGGGACAGGCATGACGTGATCTGATTGGGTCTTTAAAGGATCCTTTGGCTGCACTGAGAACAGGCTCGACAGGGGCGGCCTGGACCCAGTGGTAGCTCCCCAAATGTGGGAAGCGGGGGACTCTGGGTCAGTCTCGAAGGAGAACTGAGAGGTCTTGCTGACAGATTGGTTTCTTTCACCTGTTGGCCCAGGCTCCCCCAAACTAATTTCTGCGCTCTGGTCTCAAATCATTCCTTCCCACTCCCTGGCACTCCTTGATGCTGCATATTGCAATGCCATTAGCTCTCAATCCATCAGCAGGCGGCTGGAGGGGCATGCTGCCGCCTAGGGATCTGTTCTCATCCATCACAGCCTGTGGCCCACACAACCCAGTCCCCTCACCCTGTCTGGGGTGGAAGGGGGCAGCCCGTGTCTGTCTGGCCAAGGCAAGGTGGCAGAAGTGTCCTGGGACATGGATGGAGGCGCTCCAGACCACCTGTTGCCTTTAGGTGATGGTACAAAGGACGGCCAGCTGCAGGTGCACATAGTAACCCCCAGCAGGGGACGATGGTCCCTCAATGTCCTCACAGCTCCCAGGACAGCAGCAGTCCTGATACCTGGTCTCCACTGAAGAGTCGCGCTCCGTGGGGTGGGAGAGCTATGAAACACGTGCCATGCAGCTGTTCGAGAGCCTGGCACCTAAATCTAGTTCACGGTGTATTGGAAACCCCAGAAAGAGCCCTAAAGCAACTTACAGTTGTCTGCCCAGCTGTAGAGGCTTTGATAAGGGGGTCCACCCAGGGAGGAGCAGGAAGTCTTCTTGAGAAAAACACTGGATTCCTTTCAAGGGAAAGAAACTGCAAAGCGGTTATAGGGGCCATGGGCATCCCAGAGACAAGTACAGAGCGACCAGAGGAACTCAGGGGGCAGGACCCCATGAGTAAGATGGTATATGAACTAAATAACCCTGGCTGCAGTGTAAATCCAAGGAGAACCGATTTTATTCCTTCCCCGCAGGATCCCCTCGGGGAGACAAGGAGGCAGAGCCTGGTCACAGAGCTAGCAGCCTAACCTCAGCCTCCGTCAGCTCTAAAACCCCGTTAAACACTCACGTCTGAGCCCCGTGTCAAAGCCAGAGCTAACCAGCCTTTAGGAACAGCACCCCCTCTGCCAGGCCACTGGGGAGATTTAGCAAGGGGCTCCCACCCCCAGCCCCAAAACAAAAACTCCCCTGTGGTTTCCAAGATTCTCAGTCAGGACTGAATTCCCCACTTCCGGCTAGAGAGCTGAGTTCCCCAGATGTCTGGAAGGTCAGTGTTCCAACATCATCACCACACACAGCGGGCGGCAGCGCCAGTGGCGTAAGCACAGTGCGGCAGAGGGCCCTTCAGCAGGGCTCCCGCTGCCCACAGCTCCGATGGGATGGGATCACGCCTGCCTCCGAGCGGCTCAGCCAAGAATCACCAGGCACCTGGACGATTCCAGACTCATCCACGGGCAAGGTGAGGATGCCCCACGTGCTCTCAGAGACCTCATGCAGACACACACCCTATTCATCGCAAGGGCTCAGAGTAGGGATGTATGTGGTTTGTGGTCTTGGCAGACAATGGGTTTTAAAACATGTCTTCACAGACAGTCCCCTCGGGGAAGCAGAGAACCCCAATATCGCCTCATTGCATGGACAGCGAGGACTTCTCGTAAACAAAGGGCACTGCCTTTTACTAGGCGCTACTCAGCTAGGGAGAAAACAGACGGTTTTCTGAGCTATTTTTTCAGATGTGTGTAACCATGAAAATATTTGCACAATTTGCCTTAAATTCTTTTTGGAACAGGTTGGCTTTAAACGAATACAAAATAATAATAAATACTCCCATAGTTAGAATCATAGGTCACCTGTATCTTAATCCCACCTTTTCACTTAATGTGATGGTAGAAGCTTTTCCCTATATTATTAAGGGTTCATAAGCCTAATTTTTAATCACTGCTCAGTTTCTTCAAGCACTATAATTTACTAAAGCCCTTGTGTGTGGTTGGTCATTTATTTCCAGGGTTTCCATGTTGTAAACATTTCAGCAAATGTATGAACCAAACTACTAATTATCCAAGCATCCACAGTTCCTATCTGCCCAGTTCTGTGCAACGGGGCAGGAGGATGTGGCTCTGGCAACGTCTGTGTCCTGAAGGAGTTTGTCATCTATGAGGGAAGCAGCACCACGTCGTAAACAATGATGGGGCACACGCAGGTGGGGGGAAAGGCAGTGGTGTAAAAAAATTAAAAAGAGATGGATAAAAATATGGAAAAAATAGCGCCAACCATAAAAAAAAGTGCATGTGTGTGCACCTCACACTAACTTGAGGAATCTGATGCCGGAGGAAAACTGAGCGGTAGTCACAGCCCTAAACACCAGTCACAGCGGAGCCACGGGAAAGGCTCTCCTGGGCGTACTTAGTGTGCTGCAGAGAATCGTGTCCGGCCTGTGTTGTCTGCGTTGAGTTCCTGGGCAATGCCAGGCAATGCCGGCAAGGGACAGAGGAAAACGAGGCTGGGGGGAGCACGGGGTGAGAACAGCTGAAGGCCCGGGGCTCTTCTGCACTGTGGCTGGTCCTCCAAGAAGCTGTCTGGCCCTGGGGAGGAGGGTGGAGGTGAATGTCAGCAGGTGCCCTGGGTGCTAAGCCGTCCATGCCCCCCCAGTGCTGAGCGGGTTAATGTTCGCTGTGCTGGGCAGGTTGCCCTCCTGGCTGTTAAGATTCACAGCTATACATGGAACACAACAGACTGTGAAATGTAATAAATCTGGAGTTGACTCTCAATTTCACCAATAATAATTAGCAAATTAAAATGGAAATGTCACCACAAACCCATAAAATTTCTTAAGCGCAGGATGGAAAACTCTCCCAGGAACAGAAATGGCTTTTGTCCGTGTAATACCCCAGGCAGACGTGCCATCAAATGTTACTCGGGACAGCCATTGTGCCCAGAGAGCCCAGCTCGGAGCTGATTAATCCCAGGGTCGGCTGTCTTTACGTGTCAGCAAGCTAACATAACTGTGGAATCGAGCCTGCTTTATGGAGCCTGTAATACGTGGATGGGGGCTGAAGTTGTTGCTCTGACAAGGCAGAGGGCAGCAGACAGCAAGCCAGACACACCTCAATTTCTCTGTAGCCAGCACCCTGGCTGCCATGCAACCATTTGGCCAAACTAGGGGAGGATTGGGAAATTTTGAGCAAATCGTGTACCATCTGGCTTGCGTTTTGGAGTGGAAGGCAGACAGCGCCCACCCCTCACCACAGAGCTCCATCATGGAATCCTCTCGAGCTGGCCCTGGTACTCTGCTCCTGACGACCTGACATTTCCCTCATGGTGGCCATGGGTTCCCTCACGAGAAACCTGACTGTGAAAACCCAAACTTTCCCCAAATCAACAAAAGACGGAGACACTATCCATGTTATGCAAAATAATTCTTTGTATCAGAAAATAATGATATTCAGCATTTCCACTTCTGACTGAGGTGAGGTCACAGGGACCACATTGATCCCCTGCCTGAAACAAACCAAACTCCATAGTACTCAGTGTTCTCCAGCGAAACAGAAACACTAGGATCTATGGATATAGATCTGTCCAAGGAAAGAGATTAACTGTAAGGAACCGGCTCATGTGCTCGTGGAGGCTGACACATCCCAGGATCTTGGGTTGAACACCCTGAACACCCAGGACAGTCGATGTGAGGTTCCAGTCCAAAGGCTGGCAGGGTCCAGACCCAGAAGAGCCAATGTTCCAGCTCAAATTTTTAAAGGACCAAAAAATTGTTCAAGACTTAGAACATCGGCAATAAAGTGATCCCTAAGGGATAAGAAGTGAAAGAGGTGAGCACTAAAACTACCCCAGCTGACTACCTCCTGTTTCCAGGCCACGGCACAGGCAAGCATGGTGGACTCCCCAGGTGGAGAAAAGCTCATGGAGAATCCTTGAAAACCTAGGCAGGAAGAGTTTACAAGACAAAGAATCAGAGAAAAGAGAGTTGCACAGACAGAGGGAACTCTGGGGATCTGCAAATGGTCCCCCTGAGTACTCAGCTAGGTACTGACCAGCTCATGTGTGCAAGGAAACTTCTCAAATCCACAGAAAGACCCCTCCCCACAAAGATCAAAGAGAACAGAACCCAGTGCTCACACAAAGCACGGATATGGCCTGTCAACCCTGGCTGACCCAGAGAACCCAATACTTCCCAGAGCCTTGGGGAGAACACACGGGGAGGGTCTTGCCTCAGTCAGGAGAGTAATAATCCAGAGACTGAGCACAAGTCAATGACCTCAGCTTCCACTTTAAGAAACTAGAAAAAGAAGAGGAAATTAAGCCCAAAGTAAAAAGAAGAAAGGAAGTAATAAGAATCAGAGCAGAAATCGGTGATACAGAAAAAAAAAAAAGCAGCGAAAAAATCAATGAAACCAAAAGTTGATCTTTGAGAAGACCAATAAAATGGATAAACCCCTAGCCAGACTGATCAGAATAAAGAAAAGACAGAAGTTACCAATATCAGGAATGAGAGAGGTGTGTCCCTACAAATTCTCCAGGCAAGTAAGCGAGTTTAGTAAGCCTTCAGGACACAAGATCAATATATAGAAGTTAACTGTATTTCTATATACTGGCCACAAACCATCAGAAATTAAAATTGGAAAGAATAAAACGTTAACATGGTGTCAAAAATGAAATGCTTAAGGATGAATCTGGTAAAAGATGTGGAATATCTGTATGCACAAAACTATAAAACATTGCCATGAGGAATTCATGACTAAACAGAAAATATGTGGTGTTCATGGGTCATAATATGCATTACAGTTAAGATGATGGTTTTCCTCATTGTATTTATAGATTCAATGCAATCCCATTCTAAATGACAGCACACTTTTTGCTGGAAACTGATAAGGTGATTCTAAAATTCATATAGAAACGCATCCAAAGAAATTAGAATAACCAAAACCATTTTTTAAAAATAGTTTGTTGATGGACGGCACTGGAGGAGACGATGCTAAGTGAAATAAGTCAAGCAGAGAAAGACAATTATCATATGGTTTCTCTCATCTATGGAACATAAGAACTAGGAAGATATGTAGGGGAAGAAAGGGATAAAGAAAGGGGGGGTAATCAGAAGGGGGAACGAAGCATGAGAGACTATGGACTCTGAGAAACAAACTGAGGGCTTCAGAGGGGAGGTGGGTTGGGGAATGGGATAGGCTGGTGATGGGTAATAAGGAGGGCACGTATTGCATGGTGCACTGGGTGTTACATGCAAGTAACAAATCACGGAATTTTACACCAAAAACTAGGGATGTACTGTATGGTGACTAACATAATATAATAAAAATTATTATTATAATAAAAAATAGTTGGTTGATTTTAAGATTTATAATAAAGCTACAGCAATCAGGGTGGTATTGCATCAATGTCAACAAACAGATCAATGGGATAACATAGAGCCCAGAAATAGACCCACACATATATGGATAACTGGGTTGTTGGGTTTTTTATATATATAAAGGTACAAAGACAATTCACTGGGGAAAGAATAACCTTTTCAACAAATGGTGTTGGAACAGTTGGTTATCCATAGACCAAAAAAACAGTGAGCTTCGATTCATACCTTGCACAGTATATAAAAATGAACTCAAAATTGATCGTAGTTCTAAATGTAACACGTAGGTATACAACTATAAAACTTCTATCAGAAAGCCTTGGTGACCTTGAGAAGGCAAAGATTTTTATGTGATACCAAAAGTACAATCCGCACAAAAACAAATTAATACATTGGACTTCATCAAAATTTAAAATTTCTACTCTTTGAAAGATACTGTTAATAAAATGAAGACAGAAGGTACAGACCAAGAGAGCAATAGTTGCAAAGCCTATCTCCAATAAAGACTTTGTTTCCAGAATATTTAAAGAAACATAAAAAGAAAAA
>NC_048228.1:3580184-3605861 GCF_002007445.2 Ailuropoda melanoleuca
AAAATATTTGCACAATTTGCCTTAAATTCTTTTTGGAACAGGTTGGCTTTAAACGAATACAAAATAATAATAAATACTCCCATAGTTAGAATCATAGGTCACCTGTATCTTAATCCCACCTTTTCACTTAATGTGATGGTAGAAGCTTTTCCCTATATTATTAAGGGTTCATAAGCCTAATTTTTAATCACTGCTCAGTTTCTTCAAGCACTATAATTTACTAAAGCCCTTGTGTGTGGTTGGTCATTTATTTCCAGGGTTTCCATGTTGTAAACATTTCAGCAAATGTATGAACCAAATTACTAATTATCCAAGCATCCACAGTTCCTATCTGCCCAGTTCTGTGCAACGGGGGAGGAGGATGTGGCTCTGGCAACGTCTGTGTCCTGAAGGAGTTTGTCGTCTATGAGGGAAGCAGCACCACGTCGTAAACAATGATGGGGCACACGCAGGTGGGGGGAAAGGCAGTGGTGTAAAAAAATTAAAAAGAGATGGATAAAAATATGGAAAAAATAGCGCCAACCATAAAAAAAAGTGCATGTGTGTGCACCTCACACTAACTTGAGGAATCTGATGCCGGAGGAAAACTGAGCGGTAGTCACAGCCCTAAACACCAGTCACAGCGGAGCCACGGGAAAGGCTCTCCTGGGCGTACTTAGTGTGCTGCAGAGAATCGTGTCCGGCCTGTGTTGTCTGCGTTGAGTTCCTGGGCAATGCCAGGCAATGCCGGCAAGGGACAGAGGAAAACGAGGCTGGGGGGAGCACGGGGTGAGAACAGCTGAAGGCCCGGGGCTCTTCTGCACTGTGGCTGGTCCTCCAAGAAGCTGTCTGGCCCTGGGGAGGAGGGTGGAGGTGAATGTCAGCAGGTGCCCTGGGTGCTAAGCCGTCCATGCCCCCCCAGTGCTGAGCGGGTTAATGTTCGCTGTGCTGGGCAGGTTGCCCTCCTGGCTGTTAAGATTCACAGCTATACATGGAACACAACAGACTGTGAAATGTAATAAATCTGGAGTTGACTCTCAATTTCACCAATAATAATTAGCAAATTAAAATGGAAATGTCACCACAAACCCATAAAATTTCTTAAGCGCAGGATGGAAAACTCTCCCAGGAACAGAAATGGCTTTTGTCCGTGTAATACCCCAGGCAGACGTGCCATCAAATGTTACTCGGGACAGCCATTGTGCCCAGAGAGCCCAGCTCGGAGCTGATTAATCCCAGGGTCGGCTGTCTTTACGTGTCAGCAAGCTAACATAACTGTGGAATCGAGCCTGCTTTATGGAGCCTGTAATACGTGGATGGGGGCTGAAGTTGTTGCTCTGACAAGGCAGAGGGCAGCAGACAGCAAGCCAGACACACCTCAATTTCTCTGTAGCCAGCACCCTGGCTGCCATGCAACCATTTGGCCAAACTAGGGGAGGATTGGGAAATTTTGAGCAAATCGTGTACCATCTGGCTTGCGTTTTGGAGTGGAAGGCAGACAGCGCCCACCCCTCACCACAGAGCTCCATCATGGAATCCTCTCGAGCTGGCCCTGGTACTCTGCTCCTGACGACCTGACATTTCCCTCATGGTGGCCATGGGTTCCCTCACGAGAAACCTGACTGTGAAAACCCAAACTTTCCCCAAATCAACAAAAGACGGAGACACTATCCATGTTATGCAAAATAATTCTTTGTATCAGAAAATAATGATATTCAGCATTTCCACTTCTGACTGAGGTGAGGTCACAGGGACCACATTGATCCCCTGCCTGAAACAAACCAAACTCCATAGTACTCAGTGTTCTCCAGCGAAACAGAAACACTAGGATCTATGGATATAGATCTGTCCAAGGAAAGAGATTAACTGTAAGGAACCGGCTCATGTGCTCGTGGAGGCTGACACATCCCAGGATCTTGGGTTGAACACCCTGAACACCCAGGACAGTCGATGTGAGGTTCCAGTCCAAAGGCTGGCAGGGTCCAGACCCAGAAGAGCCAATGTTCCAGCTCAAATTTTTAAAGGACCAAAAAATTGTTCAAGACTTAGAACATCGGCAATAAAGTGATCCCTAAGGGATAAGAAGTGAAAGAGGTGAGCACTAAAACTACCCCAGCTGACTACCTCCTGTTTCCAGGCCACGGCACAGGCAAGCATGGTGGACTCCCCAGGTGGAGAAAAGCTCATGGAGAATCCTTGAAAACCTAGGCAGGAAGAGTTTACAAGACAAAGAATCAGAGAAAAGAGAGTTGCACAGACAGAGGGAACTCTGGGGATCTGCAAATGGTCCCCCTGAGTACTCAGCTAGGTACTGACCAGCTCATGTGTGCAAGGAAACTTCTCAAATCCACAGAAAGACCCCTCCCCACAAAGATCAAAGAGAACAGAACCCAGTGCTCACACAAAGCACGGATATGGCCTGTCAACCCTGGCTGACCCAGAGAACCCAATACTTCCCAGAGCCTTGGGGAGAACACACGGGGAGGGTCTTGCCTCAGTCAGGAGAGTAATAATCCAGAGACTGAGCACAAGTCAATGACCTCAGCTTCCACTTTAAGAAACTAGAAAAAGAAGAGGAAATTAAGCCCAAAGTAAAAAGAAGAAAGGAAGTAATAAGAATCAGAGCAGAAATCGGTGATACAGAAAAAAAAAAAAGCAGCGAAAAAATCAATGAAACCAAAAGTTGATCTTTGAGAAGACCAATAAAATGGATAAACCCCTAGCCAGACTGATCAGAATAAAGAAAAGACAGAAGTTACCAATATCAGGAATGAGAGAGGTGTGTCCCTACAAATTCTCCAGGCAAGTAAGCGAGTTTAGTAAGCCTTCAGGACACAAGATCAATATATAGAAGTTAACTGTATTTCTATATACTGGCCACAAACCAGTATATAAAATTGGAAAGAATAAAACANTTTAGTAAGCCTTCAGGACACAAGATCAATATATAGAAGTTAACTGTATTTCTATATACTGGCCACAAACCATCAGAAATTAAAATTGGAAAGAATAAAACGTTAACATGGTGTCAAAAATGAAATGCTTAAGGATGAATCTGGTAAAAGATGTGGAATATCTGTATGCACAAAACTATAAAACATTGCCATGAGGAATTCATGACTAAACAGAAAATATGTGGTGTTCATGGGTCATAATATGCATTACAGTTAAGATGATGGTTTTCCTCATTGTATTTATAGATTCAATGCAATCCCATTCTAAATGACAGCACACTTTTTGCTGGAAACTGATAAGGTGATTCTAAAATTCATATAGAAACGCATCCAAAGAAATTAGAATAACCAAAACCATTTTTTAAAAATAGTTTGTTGATGGACGGCACTGGAGGAGACGATGCTAAGTGAAATAAGTCAAGCAGAGAAAGACAATTATCATATGGTTTCTCTCATCTATGGAACATAAGAACTAGGAAGATATGTAGGGGAAGAAAGGGATAAAGAAAGGGGGGGTAATCAGAAGGGGGAACGAAGCATGAGAGACTATGGACTCTGAGAAACAAACTGAGGGCTTCAGAGGGGAGGTGGGTTGGGGAATGGGATAGGCTGGTGATGGGTAATAAGGAGGGCACGTATTGCATGGTGCACTGGGTGTTACATGCAAGTAACANGGGAATGGGACAGGCTGGTGATGGGTAGTAAGGAGGGCACGTATTGCATGGTGCACTGGGTGTTACATGCAAGTAACAAATCACGGAATTTTACATCAAAAACTAGGGATGTACTGTATGGTGACTAACATAATATAATAAAAATTATTATTATAATAAAAAATAGTTGGTTGATTTTAAGATTTATAATAAAGCTACAGCAATCAGGGTGGTATTGCATCAATGTCAACAAACAGATCAATGGGATAACATAGAGCCCAGAAATAGACCCACACATATATGGATAACTGGGTTGTTGGGTTTTTTATATATATAAAGGTACAAAGACAATTCACTGGGGAAAGAATAACCTTTTCAACAAATGGTGTTGGAACAGTTGGTTATCCATAGACCAAAAAAACAGTGAGCTTCGATTCATACCTTGCACAGTATATAAAAATGAACTCAAAATTGATCGTAGTTCTAAATGTAACACGTAGGTATACAACTATAAAACTTCTATCAGAAAGCCTTGGTGACCTTGAGAAGGCAAAGATTTTTATGTGATACCAAAAGTACAATCCGCACAAAAACAAATTAATACATTGGACTTCATCAAAATTTAAAATTTCTACTCTTTGAAAGATACTGTTAATAAAATGAAGACAGAAGGTACAGACCAAGAGAGCAATAGTTGCAAAGCCTATCGCCAATAAAGACTTTGTTTCCAGAATATTTAAAGAAACATAAAAAGAAAAATTAGTGACCTAATTTTTAAGCGGCAAACTATTTGAACAGATACTTCACCAAAGACGTCCAGATGGCAAATAAGTGTGTGAAAAGATGTTCCTCTTTGAAAGATACTGTTAATAAAATGAAGACAGAAGGTACAGACCAAGAGAGCAATAGTTGCAAAGCCTATCGCCAATAAAGACTTTGTTTCCAGAATATTTAAAGAAACATAAAAAGAAAAATTAGTGACCTAATTTTTAAGCGGCAAACTATTTGAACAGATACTTCACCAAAGACGTCCAGATGGCAAATAAGTGTGTGAAAAGATGTTCGACATCATAAGTCATCAGGGAAATGCAAACTCAAACCACAGTGAGATCCCACTGCACATCTATTGGAACATGTGCAATTGAGAAGGTTTTCCGTAGAAGTGTTGTGTGTCAGTGGAGGAACTGAGCTCTCATACTGAGGGGAACATAAAATGGTACGACTGCTCTGGGAAATGATTGGGAGTTACTTAACAAGTCAAGCCACATGATCTAGCCATTCCACACTTAGGCGTTTACGTTTACTCAAGAGGAAAGAAAGCATATGTTCATGCCAAAGGCTTGTGTACCAATATTCCTTCCTAGCAGCTTTACTTGCAATGGCCGAAAACAGGAAACAAGCCAACCATCCATCAATGGGTGAATGAGTGAGTGAGTCATGGTACAGCCACACGGTGAGCTAAGTCTCAGTAATACAAAAAGGAATGAACAATTGATAGCCACTATGTGAACGAACCTCAAAATAATTATGCTGAATGAGAGAAGCCAGATTTCCACCCCCCCAAAAAAGAAAATATACACAATATGATTCCATTTCTGTAAAATTCTAGAAAATGCAACTAATCTATAGTGACAGAAAGCAGACCAGGCGTGCCTAAGTGTCCTGTGGGAGGGGCGCAGAAGGGACAATGGGGAAGGGTTCGGAAGCACCAGAGGAAACTTAGGGCAGTGGCTGGGTGTGTTATCTGCACTGTTCTGATGGTGTCTTGGTTTGCTCGGGCTGCTATTACAAAACACCACATGCTGAGTGGATTAAACCACAGAAATTTGTTTTCTCAGAGATCTGGAGGCTGGAAGTCTGAGATCACGGTGTGGATAGAGCTGGTTTCTCCGATGCCTCTCTCTGGCGTACAGATGGCCGTCTCCTGTGTCCCCACGGGGTCTTTCCCTGTGTCCTAATTTCATCTTCTTACACGGACATCCATGATATTGAATTAGCCAACCCCCCCCCTTCCCCGTGACCTCATTTCACTTAACTCCCTCTTTAAAGACTTGTCTCCAAATACAGTCACGCTCTGGTGTCCTCAGGGTTAGGACGTCAGCATTTGAATCGGGATGCACAACTCCGTGCGTAAGAGCTGGTCTCACGCGAGTCCATCTATGCCCCCGTTCCTCATAACTGTGTACAATGTATTTTATGTTAACTATACTCTCTAAAGCAGAGTTTTAGAAAATACTGCTCTCACGTTATTTTGTTTGTGCGTGTTCACTTACGAGCTCTGCCACTGCATGCAATCTGGTTCATCAAAATACGGTTTGAGCATAATTGTGGGGAATAAAATAGCTCTTCTAGGAGGAGGCCTGCCTGTGTGTTTCTTCTCCACATTTCCTTGTAACTTTGCATGCCTTTCTCTACTAGCTTTGCCCTGGAGACGGACCCCCCTGTGTTCCATATGGAGAACACAGAGGGTTCAGTGCGGTCCCAGAGGAGAACAGGTGCAGGATGAAAGCCACCGTTGCCGCGCTTGGCGTGTGCTGGCAGAGCTATCTCTGCTAACCACTCACCTTGACCTTCAGACTCTCTGGTAGCCAAAAAGCCTCCCTGAGAGGCGTCCTGGACCCAAATCCAGGATGCCTGGCTCTCCCGTAAGCAGCTTACAATTCCTGGAGAGAAGAGCTGAACTCGCCATCCTTCTCCATCTGTCCACGAAGGTCCATGAGTGCATGATGTCATGATCATTTTCAAGAAAACACTGATGTTTTACAGATTTTGCCTCCTGCCTCCATCCTCGTTCTGCTCCCTAATTTGTCTCGGGATACCTGGGGCATGCATGCGCCCAGGAACCATTGGACAGGACCACTCAGAGGCCCTGCTTTCAGGCGGTGCTCAAGCTTCCTTTGGTCCAGATGACATGTGGCTCGGACACACGAGTGAGCCAGGGAGAGGAGGACTCGGTCCAGTCCCAATATGTAAGTCAATGAGGACAGCTCCTCAGAAAGCAGCCCCTACCCTGTCACTCCACCTCATTAATGAATGTTTATTTCCTTCGCGCACTTCGCACACACGCCTGTGTCAGTCGCTTAAACGCAAGCCCGACAAAGCAGAGACCTTGATTTCTTCATCCATTACAGTATCCCAAACACCTAACAAAACCTGACACATGGTGGGTGCTCAGTAAATGCTTTTTTAAATGAACAAATTGTGCTGTAAACTCTAATGGTAAGTCCTGCACCTCTGGAAGGCTCCTGCCCAAAGCAAACCCAGGCACTGCCCCCCCCCCAATTCATAGCAGTGAGGCTGGAAATCTTGCTTTAAGAGCTGCCTGGGGTGGCCGGGGGTGGGAGCGCCAACCTTACCCAATCAGAATGCCTCGTTTTTGCCTGTTTTATATACCGTGGTTCCATGAAAATTTTTGTTTAAAGAAAAAAGGGATATCCTAGTATTTTAAATGTCTACAAATCACTAATGTAGACTTAAATTAAGAACGGCATCATGCCATTTTTATTAGGCATTGTTTGCAAAGCCAGAGTAGGGACACTCCTCAAGATGCCAGGCCCTTTGAGATCTCACAAACGGAGTCTGCAAATATTTCCTCTATCGCTGCACATGAACCACATTTTACAAACCA
This sequence comes from Ailuropoda melanoleuca, assembly GCF_002007445.2. Lineage (NCBI taxonomy): Eukaryota > Metazoa > Chordata > Mammalia > Carnivora > Ursidae > Ailuropoda > Ailuropoda melanoleuca. Next base: position 3,587,399 of record NC_048228.1, read on the forward strand.
ACGACTGTGCTCATTCCAGAGTCTGAGGTAGGAGGCTGGACCAGAGAGGTTCTATCATGTGTAACTGGTGCCCCGCTCTCTCCTCTACTTTCATCAAAGGCTGGCGAGATGGGCGTGATGCTGTCCAGATAGAAAGCAAAAGAAAAGGAGATGGGAACAAAAGAGGGGCAGAAGCAGCCAAGAGGAAATCTGCTGTTTGCAGAGAGCGGAACAGGCTGGAAGGTACCAGCAATGGCAACGTAGGTGCAGGAGGCCGCAGAGCAGGAAGCAAGCTCAGTGCCAAGAACGGGGAGAGTGAATGTCTTCTTCCAGGTGCAGACGGCTCCTGGCTTTCCCATCATTCTCTTCTCTGTTATGAGCAGTTTGAACCTCTCCAGAGTGATCCTTCTATCACAGATCAGCTTCACTGTCTGGATGATAAAACCCATGGCTACAATGGGACATGGCATCTTCCATGGGACCTACCGCTGACCCACCAACTGGGTGATAATGGAGTGGACTTAGCCCGTGTCCTTCTCTCTCCTCCTGTCCTCAGCGAGAGAGAGGCACTTACATGTGAAGCAAAACGCTCCAAGCATAAGACCCAGGAAGATGGTAGGACTGGCTCCTGGACTTGCTGAACTTTACGAAGTGGTGAACGCATGCTGAAAACAGAACATGAGCAGCGTCTTTGAGATGAGCTCCAGCCCCGCCACGAAGGCAGGAGTCGTAGAGTCCGGATGGGGGCCCTAGATCTGTGAAGGCAGAGCCTACCCCCCCCCCGCAGAGAGCGCCCGGCGGACTGCAGAGCTCAGTCACCACACGAGCGTCGTCCTTTCCAGCCCGATCAAAGGAGATGGGGCAGTAATGACCAGCAGGCAGAGAGGCAAGTACTGGCATCACAGACTGGATTCCTGTTGGGAAAATGCTAGAAGGCTGCCCTTAGAAAAAAATCCCACAAAAGAAAATTTCCTGTGCCAACTCTCCTAGACCCCAGCTCTTTCTAAGTAACTTGGGTACCATTTAATCCATTCACCTCAGCCCATCAAGGATCTACCTACATGAGACTTACCTACAGCAACCCAGCCTCTACTGGGACAGCCCCAGGAGCACGGCTGTTCGTTGCCTGGCTGGGTGGCCCTTTCCAACTTTGAAGAGCTCAGACTTTTAGAAGCTCCTTCCTTTTATCAGTTGAAAACCTATTTCTCTGAAACCTCAATTCCGCCCTCAAGGTCACACAGAGAAATGAGTTGTTTCCCGTCCATAGAAATATCCATCCAACGTTCAAAGGCAGCCACCGTGCCAACGACTCAGCTTTTCTACTCCAGGATAAACATTGCTTGTTGCTTCAACCCTCTTCAGAATCTGTTTAGATTTATAAATGTTGGTTTTAGATGTGTTATCAAACACCGAAGGCATCACAAGAATGTCTAACCAGTGTGGAATATACTAAGATGGTTTGTTCCCAGATTGCTGGCACTCCAGTGCAAACGCTCTCTGGTCTGTAGACTTTCTAGAATCTGCCTTTCTCCCCATTTTGAAATGGGAATGTTTTCTTGTCTCTGATTTTCTGGAGCCTCCCCCATTCCCCTTGGTTCCGCATATTGCCGCGTGCCATATGCTTAAGCCTGCAGCCTCTGCTCTAGGGTGTGATTGGGTAAGAGCTGGAGACACGAATCTGCCCCAGCGAGACACCAGAGGGTTCTTTCTCTAGCTCGATTCACAGCATCTCGCACGGGTCCATGGCTCCTCCAGATCAACCCTATCAGGACAAATGCTCCACTCCCCCATTTTACTGATGATAAAAGCAAGGTACAGGGTCGTAAGTGATCCCAGGGGCCCAACGCCAGTTGGTGGAGGGTTCTCAATCTTACCTCAAACCTTCAAGCCCCACCCCCCACCCACCGCCGGAGCTGAAACTCATCCCTAGGAAGAATGATTCTTCACGGTTCTGAAATGCCCCTCATGGGGCAGCTGCAGAGACCAAAGCTGCCGTCCACCATCGTCTCCATCCACAGACAGGGAGGGTACCAGAGGTGGCACCACCGAGGGGACATTTGGAGGCGGCAGATAAGGCGTGAGCACGAGGCTTGAAGATGGGCCTTCTGCCCTCTGACTTCTTCAGGCCTGACAGCCCTCGGGCTCTTCCTCCATGGGCAGGAAATGCCACTCCTCATGACTGGGAGGGTATTTAGTTTCTCTTGGTAACAGAATCCTAAAGGCGGCCCCCAGTCTGCCCCCCCAGGGCCGGCACGCAGGCAGGGAGCTCTGGTAACAAATGAGTCGTGCAGAAGAACCTCAAAGGAGGCCCGAAGGTGGCAGGAGCCGGAACTTCCCGGTGACTTTTATGTTCCCTTTCAGAATGGCAGTAAAGAAAACAAGACATAAAATACCTCCCCTGTATAATTTGCTGGTTTATAGGTGGTTTCATCACTTTTTTAAATGCCTACCCAAAGTGATCTTTATGTTTCCCTTATGGCATATATTGTATGCCTGGAGAAATCCGAGGGAGCAGAGGAAGTCGGGGGGCCCGAGAGGTGCCCCCCACCCCATCGTGCTCCGTGGCCTGGCGGCAGTGGGCACAGGCAGGCCTCACCCCTGCGCTGCCTGCAGGCTGCCCTCATGCACTGTGGTCTGAGGGTGCGTCCACCCCACAACCCCCTGGAGGGGAGGCAGGTGGGCTCCCCTGAATTCGAATTTACAGCTGGAAGGACCAGACAAAGTATAGAGATACAAGGAAAGAGAGGGCGGTAGAGGTGGGATCATCCCCCCTTCCTGCCTCCCCTGGACACCGCCTCTGAGACTGCCCCGCCCCCACTGCCCCGCCTCTTCTCGCACCTGGTGAGCTGCTCAGCTCAGCGCTCCTGGAAAACTGCCCTCGTCTGGCTGATTCTGTGCTTCCTTGGTTATTTAATTTTTTTATAATTAGGGATAGAAATCATCTAAAAACTTCACGAGAATGTGATTTAAATATTTAAACCACTGCTGCAAGCATTTGTTGATTGCTATCTATATTTATATAAATTTATTAAATTTAACTTAATTTATTTTTAATATAAATTAGATTGAATTAAGAAAAATTTATTAAATGCTAAAAAATGCGCTAAATGTTCAACTCTTAAATTATATTTACATTTGACATAATTACAGGTTCACAGGGGGTTGCAAAAACAGTACACAGAGGTTCCAACGTACCCTGGTCCCAGGGTCCTCGGGGGGTAACAGCTTACATAACTATAGTAGAAAATCCGGTGCAGAAAATTATTACTGCTGTCGTCTCCCGGCATGAGATTTCACCAGCTTCTCCGTAGACTCGTGTGTGCGTCTGTGTGCGCGTGCGCATGTCTGGGTGTGCGTGTTTGACTGTGTCTGTGTCACCTGTGTGTGTGTGTGCATGTGGTTCTAACAATTTTATCCCGTGTGCAGATAAAATCAGTACAGGGTAACCACCCGATGCAGACACAGGATGGTCCCGGCACCACGAGGACCCTCACCCATGACACCTGTTAATCACTGCGGTTAATTCACTCAGACACCCAGGAGGACCTGGCCCCAGCCTCTGTTCGTGCCATGGCCAGTCTCACGTGGCACGTCCAGGGAGCAGGTGCCCACCATGTGCCCTGAATGAATGATTCTCTACCCACGGGAATTCCTCAACAGACTTGGATGTGAATGGATTTGCCCATAATGCTGGCATGGCCAACCAGGCTTCCTCCCAAGACTACTCGGTGTGAGATGAGGTGAGGGGGATGAAGGCTGACAAGGGACTCCTCCGACCCCAGAGCAGCCCCCAGAGGCCCACCTGCTCCATGCCACCCCTCGCCACCCTGGCCACACTCAGCCACTCGCCCCTCCAGTGATGTAAGACAAGAGGGACCTCCGGGAGCTGGGGGACACTTTCCCAGGCACCTCTCAGGTACAGGTGATTACAACGACCGCCAAGTGACCCAGCCCTCTGAGGGCCTGTCAGCTCTTGAAGAAAGGCAGGGACAAGGAGAGCAGCAACAGGGCTGTTTCCCAGGCATCCCCCACTGTCAACATGGTGGCTGGAGGACACTCTACATCCCCACACTCTGCAGTCAGGGGACCCTTGGGCAATTTCTTCCTCCCCTTCCCTCAGAGGTACCCTGGGAGTTCACGTCAAAGTAACTCCACCTGGGCTGCAGTGTTGGAGAAGCCCCATGTGACAGGCCCTGGCCCTTGCTGGGCTCTCCAAGAACACAGCCCACACTCACTGTGAGCCTGGGCAGGACGCTGGAGATCCTGGCCTCCAGGCTCCTCAGTTCCTTCTGCCTCCTTCTTGAACTGCCTAAGGTCCCGGCTCATGCCCAGGCTCCCCAGTGGCATCCGTGAGAACGGAGTTCATGGCTCCTCTCCGTGACTAGTCCGTGGTTTCCAGATCCCCATGGCTGCCGTGTCCATGGCAACAGCAGCTCTCAGCCTTCCCCATCTCAGCAGCCCTTTCCAATCCCAGACTCCAAAGGGAGCAGAGACCACAGGCCTCTACGGGGCCTCAAAGGTCCCTTGAGATCACAGGCTTGGAAAGCTGCCGGTGTGATACCAACTCCAAAATGCACACATCAGACGTTGCCAGGAAGGAATCTGGTCTCCAGGGAGAGAGTAGGAGAGGAATATGCATGCATTTTAAAAATATGGTTATAGCAGTGCCGCAGGAACTCCGTCCGTGGGTGGGAATTGGCCATTTGGGACCTCACCATCCCTGATGAGTGTGAACAGGTCTGGGCCCTGACTCTGCCCCTGCATGACCCCTTCACTCCATCTGCAGGTGATGAGCTGAGACAGAGCAAGACCCCGAGTGTCTGAAGCATCCATGGGGGTCACCGTGTCAGTGACACTGACTTTATCAGAGAGGCTTCCTGGATCTGTGAGTCAGATAAGCTATGCTCCCAGACAAGGTCCAAGGGCTACCCACAACCCGCAGCTCCACACCTCCCTATGGACCCCAATCATGCAGCTAGGTTCCAGAAGCTTTTTGAGAGCTGACCCATCACTTAGTCCCATACTTGGCACACAGAGCACCTACAGTTAACAACACTATATGTTTTAAAACACATGAAGAGGGTAGATCTCATGTTACACTCTTTTCAAAACCACACACGCACACACATACACGAGAACACAAGGACATCTTCAGAGGTGACGGACGGATATGCTTAGTGCCTTGACAGTATCACAGGCGCTTGGTATGTCCGAACTCGTCACAACGTACACCCCAAAAGTGGGCAGTTTTTTGTATATCGAGAATACCTCAAAAGCTAAAAAGGAGAGTATTCTGAAAATGTAGTTGTCAAATGAATGAAAGAAGCGGTAAATCAACCCAAGGAGTGAGCTGATCTGAAAAAGGCCGGGACTGAAATAAATCCTCGGAGCTATTTGGTGGACATTTGGGCTCTTGCCTACCGCCCCCTCCTCTGTCACCCCCACGGTCACTGCAGGAGCTGGGAGCCTCCAGGCTGTGCAGGGGGGCAGGAGGGTGGGGAGGGCCGCCTCCCCAGGGTACTCCCTCCGCGCAGGGGGCGCTAACCAGTAGAAAGCTGTTCTTTCCGCGAAGCCAAATCTACCGCATTAAGACCCAAAGCCGCTAAAGTTCAAGGAAGACATAATTGTGTCATTTGATTTGCTCACCAGAGAGCAGGTCAGATGGAAAGGTTACAGTGCTCTCAAAAATATTCCGACAACATTTTTTTTCTCATTTTAATGTTATCATTTTGCTGTTTCAGAGAAAGGATTTCTATTTATCAGCGATGAATAAATGCCTCTGAAATCTGGGATTACTGACGCTGACCTTTTCTTTATCGGCAGGTACTAAAATGAATGGGCAGATGACAGAAATGTAATTTGAGGGTGGCCCGATTTATGAGGAGGCAGCCCGCTCAGGAAAGTGGTGATGATTTGAGAGGACGAGGCGGACGACAGGAGACCCCACAAGAGCAGTTTTCCCAGACCCGTGGCCTTGGAAGTGGAGCTGGCGTGCCTGCGGCAGGGAGACGAGAGCGCTCACCAGCGAGCTTTGGGTAAGGAAGCAGGGAGGTGAGTGACTCCGCTGCCGAGCGAGGGTGGGATTAGCTGAGAAGACACTCATAGAACGGGCAGCTCCGTGCTGGACATGCGCTCTCACTCAGTGGATCCCGGACACCTTCACTGCCATCCTCCCCCCAGCTACAGCGGATGTCAGCCGAAAGCCCTGTGAGAGCCCTACCCGCTGCCTGTCACCCACCCCTTCCTTTCAAAATCCCACAGCCGCCTGCTTGCACAGCCAGGTCTCCCTTCTCTGCCACTTCTATCAGTATGGATTGAATTGTGTCCCCAGATTTGCTCCAGTCCCAACCCCCAGTACCTGTGCATGGGCCTTTATTTAGACAGAGGGTTTTTGCAGATGCCTTGGAGGTAAGATGAGGTCCTACGAGATTAAGCTGGGCCGGATCCGGTGATGGGTGTCCTTATGAGAAGAGGGACCTTTGCACACAGAGACACCACAGAGGGAGGGAGCCCTCTGAGGACGGAGGGGGCCTCCACCAGCAGGGGACAGAAGCGGGAGGAGGAGGAAGGATCCTCCCCCAGGGCCTTCAGCTAGAGCTGGACTGCCCACACCTTGATTTCCAACTTCTGACCTCCAGCACTGTGAGGCGGTGCATTTCTGTTGTTGTAAGCCCCCACCCACACTCCATTCATGCTTATGGGTTAGGACAGCCCTAAGAAAGGACTGGAATCCGTGCACTCAGTACGCCCACAGCAGCATCTACCGGGAGCCAGGCGCCCTGAGCGCACGCACGGAGCGTGGTGCAGGAGAGGGCGCGCAACAGTCCCGTGCTGTGCGTGCCCTGTGCCACTTGGTACCTGGACAACAGACGGCCCCAGGGCGAGGGCGGGAAACAAACCCACACACCCCCATATGCCTTGAGATCGGTCCTATGAGAAGCGCAAGCCGCACTGAGAAGGTATAGCGGGGCCTGACCGACAGGGAGTTTAGTTCAGGTCTCTGAACTGACTCTCAAGTAGGAGAATGCAAGTGGGGCAGGTGGAGTTTGGACAGCTTAGGCAGCGGGGTAATTTACATTCTGAGAAAAATCCACTCTCTAGTCCCTCCTCGTCAAATACTGAGAGTAAACATCACTCAACCAAGTCCTCTTAGTCTGCAAAGAAACACGGAAGGTAGCGGGGTTCACCGCGAGGGCCCCGACCTCGGAGCAGATGTTCCAGGGGGGCAGTGGGATGCCCATGAGATGCTTACTTTTGCCACAAGGGTCCTGGGTTTGAACAACTGTAGGAAACGCTGTCCACTTAGGGCTGGGCTTCCCCAGCACAGAAGCAGGATTAAGATATAACGAGGCACGCCCCCACCAGAGAACTCAAAACCCTGTCCCAAGACCCAGAAAACCAAACAAGGCCTGATGGAGGGTACGGTCGCTTGCCGGTTTTGGAGAAGCCAGCGCAGGGGTGCCTCCAGAGGCGCCCTTGAGGACCCCAGCCCCTCTCAGAGACCAACACACAGTGATGGACAGCTGGCCTGGCCAATCAGAAAATGGCTCCCCCCCCTTCCTGGGGCTCAAGGACAATTAAGACGTGTCCACTGGGCAGGTCACGTTCAGAGGGAAGTCATTTTTAAATCATGGGTTGAAGTTCGAGACTGGAAGACATCTGTTTTGAGGGGCATCCGGAGCTCTGCAGCGATGACCTCACATCAGGCAATGTTAATGCGCCTGCCGAACACCTCTGCCGCAGAGGCTCCGGTAAGACCGAGGCGGCTCCCGAGGTCGAGGCCCTGCGAGCCAGTCCGCGGGCTGGTCACCCACCCCCGCGAGCAGCTCCTCAGAGCACGGAGGCACGGGGTCTGCACCGGGGCCCCCATCCGCGGTCCGAGCCGGTGTCCCCTGTCACTGCTGTACCAAGATTAACGAAGCACATGGCCCAAAGGGTTGCGAAAGGCAACACAGCGTCTCAGGGCTCATTTAAACATTGCGAGTCCCAAGAGGGAATCGGCTGCTGGATTTCACCTCCCAGAGCCTTATTAGAACGTGTGGGAGGACTCAGAATCACCGTCTCAGGGGCCTAGTTGCTCTGTTTCTGTTCGACTTCCCTCGTTCTCGACTAGGACCTCAGCCCGTGTCTCATCGGTCAGGGTGGCTCTGCTCCAAAGGCCCAGACGAGGATCTAAGGTAATGGGAGAAGGCGTCGGACCCCCAGCCAGGAGAGCGGATCAGCAGTGAGACACTGTGCTGAGGGAAGCACAGTCCTGAGTCCGGTCCTCGTTGAGCACCTGCCTCAAGGACCTACAGAGGGAGTCCCCGTCCTCAGGTGCGGGGCCGGTGCCCCTGGGGAGAGAAGGAACAAAGCCCCCACTTCATGTGGAAACCCTTTAAAATTAAAGGAAAGAAATCGGTTCCTCGCAGAGGGCAAACCTCACAGTAAAAGGGGTGACGTCTTCTCAGCCTCGGAGACTCAACAGGAGCGGTCTCCAACCAGGAAGGCCTTTCGGAATATGTGAGGTGGGGGCTCGTCACAAAGGAGCACGGATGGGCTGGCCGGTCTTGTCATCAATTCTGAACGGGCGATACATGCACGAGGGAGAGAATGCCGACGGAGCCAAAGCTTCAGCATGATAGGGAAATTTCTCGTGCATTATTCTAGATTGGCTGTGTGCCCATACGTGTATCTGTGTGCACACATGTCCCTCGTCAGCACAAAACCAGCACGCTTTAGCTCCCAGGGTCTGGGTTGTAACTGTCTCGTGGTGTGTCCTGAAGATTGTACCAGATGCATATGCCTCCTCCGTTAAAGGCTCCAGAGTCCTCCGCAGCAAGGACGCACCGTGAAGGATGCCCCCAGCCCCTTCCTCTTCTCTTCCTACAGTGGGTATACTCATGCACGCAACCCCGTGCACATGTACAAACACGCTGAAGATCGGATCCTGTGCTTGGACTTTGCTGAAACAAAGGCTGTGTGAATCTTACATTTTGATAGAGGTCAATTGCCCTCTCCTCAAAAAAGGTTATTCCAGTTTACATTCCCACCATAAGAACAACTGCTTCCTTACCATCTCTGTCCATCCAGGACATTGAAACAGGCTTGTTTCAGGGCAGGGTCAGGGGGTGGTCGATACTAAGGATGAAGTCCCTCACTCATACCCACAAGGGCCCCTGATACTCCCTTCACTGTGGAATGCATCCCTGTCCAGAGCCCTGGTCCATCCTCCATCCCTTGACACCACTGCCAGCCCAGGTGTGTCCGCCCCGCCCTGTCACCACCTGCCATCCTGCTTCCAGAAACTGTGGGGCACATTTTGAAAGGACATCGGAACCAACTCTGTTGTGATGGATTGTGCCCTCCTCAAGACGTCACAGGAGCCAGCCAGGAGAGGGCGGGAGAGGAGAGGGGCCGAGCACCCACACCGTGTGCAGGCCCCACTGGAAGACTGCTCCCCCAGCGTGCTGTCCCCCCAGCTCAGGGGTGGCTCCTGGGATGGGAGTCCGGGGACCCGCAGCTGTGCCCTGCGGGCCAAGCACTGGGCCATCTGCCCCTCGGGTACATGGACTGTGGGACCACTGGTTGAATGCTGAGGTCTGTGGGCTGCGAGGCAGAGCCCCAACTGTGGGTCTCTTCCAGCAGCCAGTCTTCTGCAACCTGCCTGGTCGCAGACCGCACTGAACCCTGCTTGTGGGTGGACGTGGAAAAGTGCTTCTGGTGCATGGAGGGTCCCGCTGCCCACCGCCCAACTTTGTCTTCTAGCCCACAGGCCTGTCTTGCTCCCGCGGTCAGGACAGAAAGACCAGCAAACTGTAGCACAAAGCCTGAGCCAAACCGAAACTGTGGGTTCAGACTTTAGTTCCTAACAATGCCTTGACACCGGCTCATCAATTGTCACAGGTACCCCACAGCCTCACAGAATGCTAATATCGGGAAACTGGCAGGTGTAAGGGGAGGAAGGCACGTGGGAACTCTCTGTACTTTCTGTGCAATTTTCCTATAACCCAAAAACTGCTCTAAAGAATAAAGTCTTCTTTTAAACAAGACCCAGGCAAGGTTTCAATCCAAGATGCGCTTTCAGCTTCTCTCTGGTACGTGAGGCATCATCTTGGGGGCACTTGCCCCCCCTTCGGCCAATCAGAGCACGTTTCACACTGAGTTTGGGACACCCAGACTCTGAGGTCCACACAGCAAGCAGCAGCAGAAGGAGGGGACTAGGTTAACAGGCCGAACAAGGGCAGAAACGAGGAGGTGGGAGCAGAAGACAGACCCCGCTCAGACGTGGGAGGCCGCACAGGCAGACGCATGCGCGGGCAGCCCTGGGAGGTTGGGGCGCGATGGGACATCCCTCCACCCTATCCCGGCACCCCATCCGGCACAGCTGGGCTCCTGGACTGCTCCGCACATGGGAATTCGGAGTGTGAGGCTGTGGCTGCTGCTTCCTTCCCTCCTCCGTCAGCGACCACCGCCAGATGTCTGGGATGCGCCCGGCCCCAGTGCTGGGTGCCCGCTTCCGTGGCACTCGGGGTCTGCGGCGCTGAGGAAGAACCAGATCAAAGTAACTCAATCTGAGGACGAAGCTGGGAGAGACAAGATGCACGGACAGCACGTCTGCAGCCTCCTGAGGACTCACGCGGGACAGGCCCACAGCAGATCCTGGGTCCTGCCCCCCGAGGAGGAGGCGCGAGGACCCTGCCTTTAAGGAGCTGGAAAAATAGGCAGGAAAGGAGCCCTGTAATCTGAGCCAGAGAAGGAGGACACGGTCCTGTGACCTTGCCCCAAGGACAATGGTGCAGGGATGCAGGTGGGGGACCCAAGGACCTTTGCAGCCAACGCAATGCTGACATCCTGTCGGAGTTAGGGTTCCTTTAGGCTGGTAGTGAGGACGCCTCCCCGTTCAAGTGCATCTTTGTCCAGCTTTGCAGTTGCCAGAGAAGATGCCCCTTTCCTCCCACCATGTGTCCTCCTCTCCGCCTGGCCCCAAGTTCTCTTTGGGAACAGAGAGCAAGAACAGCAGCCAAAACCAAGCCTCCCAGCAGCCATGCTGCTCAGGAGTGCCCGCTGAGCCATGTCAACCAGCACCTAGGGGAAAGGGGGGACAGGCCGTGACAGGAGGGCAGACCTGCTCCAGTGTGGGACGTCTGGGGGTGACCAGGCCAGCACTTGTCACAGCCCGTGGGGTCCCTCCCCGCCCACTCACTGTTGGCTGCGAGGACCCTGCCTTCCACCACCTCCTGGAACTTGTCCACACAGGCTCGAACCACAGTAAGGGCCAAGTGGCTGCTCATAGGGGGGAAGGAGCAGCATCTGCCTTGAGAGAGGACATTCAGGGCAGCTGACACCCTGCCAGGACGTCCTGCTGCCCTGGGTTCCCACAGCACCTGGATTACCGTGTGGGAGCTCTCCCCTCGCCTCGCACACCCAGCACGCCACAGGTCAGGACGGGGCTGCAGCCACCCGAGCCGCAGGGCTCCATTCCGGCTCTGAGATGGAGCTTGTCTGAAGGGCTCTCTGGTCCACAGCCCTCGTTTAGTCAGTAAGGAACCTGAGCCCCAAGAGGTGAGGGACACTGGTCAGAGTCCCTAGTGAGGGGATCCACGTTCCCGCTGCACTGTCACCTCTCCTCCACGGAGTTACCTCCTTGCGCTCTGGCACTTACGGATGCGTCAGGCCTTACGGACCCCCTCCTGCTGCGCCAGGAACTCCTCCAGCCCCAGAAACCACAGGGAGCAAGACAGCGATGTCCCCGCCCTCCTGGGCCCTACACCCCTGCAGACGGGAGCTGTGGTGCCCCAAGGACGGACCGCACGTGAGCCCTCAGTGTGGCCGCGTGGAGCTGCCACCATCTGCAAAGGCAGCGCGGGCTGCAGACCTTGATAAGACAGTCTGAGCNGGGGTCTGCGCCGGGGCCCCCATCCGCGGTCCGAGCCGGTGTCCCCTGTCACTGCTGTACCAAGATTAACGAAGCACATGGCCCAAAGGGTTGCGAAAGGCAACACAGCGTCTCAGGGCTCATTTAAACATTGCGAGTCCCAAGAGGGAATCGGCTGCTGGATTTCACCTCCCAGAGCCTTATTAGAACGTGTGGGAGGACTCAGAATCACCGTCTCAGGGGCCTAGTTGCTCTGTTTCTGTTCGACTTCCCTCGTTCTCGACTAGGACCTCAGCCCGTGTCTCATCGGTCAGGGTGGCTCTGCTCCAAAGGCCCAGACGAGGATCTAAGGTAATGGGAGAAGGCGTCGGACCCCCAGCCAGGAGAGCGGATCAGCAGTGAGACACTGTGCTGAGGGAAGCACAGTCCTGAGTCCGGTCCTCGTTGAGCACCTGCCTCAAGGACCTACAGAGGGAGTCCCCGTCCTCAGGTGCGGGGCCGGTGCCCCTGGGGAGAGAAGGAACAAAGCCCCCACTTCATGTGGAAACCCTTTAAAATTAAAGGAAAGAAATCGGTTCCTCGCAGAGGGCAAACCTCACAGTAAAAGGGGTGTGACGTCTTCTCAGCCTCGGAGACTCAACAGGAGCGGTCTCCAACCAGGAAGGCCTTTCGGAATATGTGAGGTGGGGGCTCGTCACAAAGGAGCACGGATGGGCTGGCCGGTCTTGTCATCAATTCTGAACGGGCGATACATGCACGAGGGAGAGAATGCCGACGGAGCCAAAGCTTCAGCATGATAGGGAAATTTCTCGTGCATTATTCTAGATTGGCTGTGTGCCCATACGTGTATCTGTGTGCACACGTGTCCCTCGTCAGCACAAAACCAGCACGCTTTAGCTCCCAGGGTCTGGGTTGTAACTGTCTCGTGGTGTGTCCTGAAGATTGTACCAGATGCATATGCCTCCTCCGTTAAAGGCTCCAGAGTCCTCCGCAGCAAGGACGCACCGTGAAGGATGCCCCCAGCCCCTTCCTCTTCTCTTCCTACAGTGGGTATACTCATGCACGCAACCCCGTGCACATGTACAAACACGCTGAAGATCGGATCCTGTGCTTGGACTTTGCTGAAACAAAGGCTGTGTGAATCTTACATTTTGATAGAGGTCAATTGCCCTCTCCTCAAAAAAGGTTATTCCAGTTTACATTCCCACCATAAGAACAACTGCTTCCTTACCATCTCTGTCCATCCAGGACATTGAAACAGGCTTGTTTCAGGGCAGGGTCAGGGGGTGGTCGATACTAAGGATGAAGTCCCTCACTCATACCCACAAGGGCCCCTGATACTCCCTTCACTGTGGAATGCATCCCTGTCCAGAGCCCTGGTCCATCCTCCATCCCTTGACACCACTGCCAGCCCAGGTGTGTCCGCCCCGCCCTGTCACCACCTGCCATCCTGCTTCCAGAAACTGTGGGGCACATTTTGAAAGGACATCGGAACCAACTCTGTTGTGATGGATTGTGCCCTCCTCAAGACGTCACAGGAGCCAGCCAGGAGAGGGCGGGAGAGGAGAGGGGCCGAGCACCCACACCGTGTGCAGGCCCCACTGGAAGACTGCTCCCCCAGCGTGCTGTCCCCCCAGCTCAGGGGTGGCTCCTGGGATGGGAGTCCGGGGACCCGCAGCTGTGCCCTGCGGGCCAAGCACTGGGCCATCTGCCCCTCGGGTACATGGACTGTGGGACCACTGGTTGAATGCTGAGGTCTGTGGGCTGCGAGGCAGAGCCCCAACTGTGGGTCTCTTCCAGCAGCCAGTCTTCTGCAACCTGCCTGGTCGCAGACCACACTGAACCCTGCTTGTGGGTGGACATGGAAAAGTGCTTCTGGTGCATGGAGGGTCCCGCTGCCCACCGCCCAACTTTGTCTTCTAGCCCACAGGCCTGTCTTGCTCCCGCGGTCAGGACAGAAAGACCAGCAAACTGTAGCACAAAGCCTGAGCCAAACCGAAACTGTGGGTTCAGAACTTTAGTTCCTAACAATGCCTTGACACCGGCTCATCAATTGTCACAGGTACCCCACAGCCTCACAGAATGCTAATATCGGGAAACTGGCAGGTGTAAGGGGAGGAAGGCACGTGGGAACTCTCTGTACTTTCTGTGCAATTTTCCTATAACCCAAAAACTGCTCTAAAGAATAAAGTCTTCTTTTAAACAAGACCCAGGCAAGGTTTCAATCCAAGATGCGCTTTCAGCTTCTCTCTGGTACGTGAGGCATCATCTTGGGGGCACTTGCCCCCCCTTCGGCCAATCAGAGCACGTTTCACACTGAGTTTGGGACACCCAGACTCTGAGGTCCACACAGCAAGCAGCAGCAGAAGGAGGGGACTAGGTTAACAGGCCGAACAAGGGCAGAAACGAGGAGGTGGGAGCAGAAGACAGACCCCGCTCAGACGTGGGAGGCCGCACAGGCAGACGCATGCGCGGGCAGCCCTGGGAGGTTGGGGCGCGATGGGACATCCCTCCACCCTATCCCGGCACCCCATCCGGCACAGCTGGGCTCCTGGACTGCTCCGCACATGGGAATTCGGAGTGTGAGGCTGTGGCTGCTGCTTCCTTCCCTCCTCCGTCAGCGACCACCGCCAGATGTCTGGGATGCGCCCGGCCCCAGTGCTGGGTGCCCGCTTCCGTGGCACTCGGGGTCTGCGGCGCTGAGGAAGAACCAGATCAAAGTAACTCAATCTGAGGACGAAGCTGGGAGAGACAAGATGCACGGACAGCACGTCTGCAGCCTCCTGAGGACTCACGCGGGACAGGCCCACAGCAGATCCTGGGTCCTGCCCCCCGAGGAGGAGGCGCGAGGACCCTGCCTTTAAGGAGCTGGAAAAATAGGCAGGAAAGGAGCCCTGTAATCTGAGCCAGAGAAGGAGGACACGGTCCTGTGACCTTGCCCCAAGGACAATGGTGCAGGGATGCAGGTGGGGGACCCAAGGACCTTTGCAGCCAACGCAATGCTGACATCCTGTCGGAGTTAGGGTTCCTTTAGGCTGGTAGTGAGGACGCCTCCCCGTTCAAGTGCATCTTTGTCCAGCTTTGCAGTTGCCAGAGAAGATGCCCCTTTCCTCCCACCATGTGTCCTCCTCTCCGCCTGGCCCCAAGTTCTCTTTGGGAACAGAGAGCAAGAACAGCAGCCAAAACCAAGCCTCCCAGCAGCCATGCTGCTCAGGAGTGCCCGCTGAGCCATGTCAACCAGCACCTAGGGGAAAGGGGGGACAGGCCGTGACAGGAGGGCAGACCTGCTCCAGTGTGGGACGTCTGGGGGTGACCAGGCCAGCACTTGTCACAGCCCGTGGGGTCCCTCCCCGCCCACTCACTGTTGGCTGCGAGGACCCTGCCTTCCACCACCTCCTGGAACTTGTCCACACAGGCTCGAACCACAGTAAGGGCCAAGTGGCTGCTCATAGGGGGGAAGGAGCAGCATCTGCCTTGAGAGAGGACATTCAGGGCAGCTGACACCCTGCCAGGACGTCCTGCTGCCCTGGGTTCCCACAGCACCTGGATTACCGTGTGGGAGCTCTCCCCTCGCCTCGCACACCCAGCACGCCACAGGTCAGGACGGGGCTGCAGCCACCCGAGCCGCAGGGCTCCATTCCGGCTCTGAGATGGAGCTTGTCTGAAGGGCTCTCTGGTCCACAGCCCTCGTTTAGTCAGTAAGGAACCTGAGCCCCAAGAGGTGAGGGACACTGGTCAGAGTCCCTAGTGAGGGGATCCACGTTCCCGCTGCACTGTCACCTCTCCTCCACGGAGTTACCTCCTTGCGCTCTGGCACTTACGGATGCGTCAGGCCTTACGGACCCCCTCCTGCTGCGCCAGGAACTCCTCCAGCCCCAGAAACCACAGGGAGCAAGACAGCGATGTCCCCGCCCTCCTGGGCCCTACACCCCTGCAGACGGGAGCTGTGGTGCCCCAAGGACGGACCGCACGTGAGCCCTCAGTGTGGCCGCGTGGAGCTGCCACCATCTGCAAAGGCAGCGCGGGCTGCAGACCTTGATAAGACAGTCTGAGCGGGAGGAAGGGGCAGCTCGGCTCTGGGCAGCTGGGAAGCGGGGACAGTGCAGTCCGGGGGCTGCTGTGGAGGCACGATCCATGGGAATGGCACGCCCCAGTGGGGCTCCATGGTTTACAGGATGGGGTTTGGAAGAGGCGGGGCTCATGAGTCAGCAGACTGGAGGCAGGACCCCTAAGCAGGAAGGGATGAAGGCCCTGGTCAAGCAGAAGCGAAGAACTTGAGGGAGGGGCTGGACCAGGAGACAGATGGAGACAGAATCAACGAGACGCAGGCGGAGGGAGCCTGGTGCGCTGGGGCTGGAGGGTGTGAAGTGTGTGCAGTAAGAATTTAACCTTCGCCCTTTGCCCTAAGCTCCTGGGAGGGGATCCCTGAGGTAAGAGTGTCCTTGTCTCTGTGGGGCCTTGGCCACCACACAGTCTAACCACGGGATTTAGGGTCATAGCTTTGGCTTGCAGGCTGTCAGCTCAGCCCCCCAGGGGCTGGAAGTCAGCCATGCGGGTGACCGACCAGGTCTATGTGACAGTGTACACCCCGATAAGGACACAGGACACAAGGTTCGGGGGAGCTTCCTGGTCAGCGGCACCCCGTGTGTTATGGTCACACGTCACGTCATGCCTGGGAGGTGTCAGTGCTCTCCACACCACCAATGGAAGCTCCCGAACGTCCCTGGACTCTGGTCCATGCATCACTTCCCTGGGCTGATTTTCATCTGCATTTTGTTGTTATAAAGCATACCCAAGAGAGGTCTGCAAGGCCCAGTGAGCTCTCCAGCATCAGACGTGAGAGTGGTCCTAGGACCGTCCCTAACATCACAGCATGCCCCCCAGAACGGGGCCAGCCTGGGAGCTGGAGGGGGCTTGTCAGGACAGAGCAGCTAATGTGGTGGCAGTGATGTCATTTGGGGACACAGCGAGTCTGAGGTGCCTGTGGGGCATCCCAGGAAAGACGGCTGGGAGGGGCAAGGAGGGTGTTCGTTCCCCCTCCAGCCACCAGCCATGGAGAGTCAGGACGCATCGCTGGGACCTAGGCTCACACAGGGATGGGTCTGGGCATGGACACGCGCACGTGTCTCTGTGTGCACACCAACAGACCAATGTGCGCCTGCACGTGGAAGCAGTGAAGGGAAAGGACGAGGCTCGGCAAGTAGGCGACAGGCAAGGCCAGTAACCACGAGGACATCGCCTGGGAGGGGGGGGCCACTTAACTGAGAGCTGGACCAGCCAGGTGAGAAGCAGGGTCACAGAATCCCAGGCCTCTGAGAAATGGCGCCACGAATGCCCTGGGGCAAGGAGAGCTTGGGGCGCTCAAACAGCCAAGAGATCTGAGTCTTTCAGGCCCAGCAAACGTTCCTAGAGAGGGCTGGAGAGTAAGCGTGTTAGGCTTTACAGGGCATGTGATCTCGGTTGCAGTTAATCAGCTCAGCCCCTGGCAGCTTAAAAGCAAGCCAGAGACAATGCACTGTGAATGGGCGAGGCTGTGTTCCAATAAAACTTTATTTACATAAAAGAGACACTGGGTCAGATCTGGCCCTAGGACTGTAATCTGTGAATCCCAGGTCTAAGGTTAGGAAGCTCATGAGGAGCCCTGCTGGGCCCACCCTGTGAGTCTTACCCAGGAGCCACTTCTCCCCTACCTCCCGCCTGCCCTGGCCAGACCCCTCTGGACACACTGCAGTTCCATCCTCCTCCCTTCCAGTGCGTGGCCTGAGCAGTACAGTGAGGACTCCTCAGATACTGACCCCCTTTCTCCGGACACTGTTCTGTAAACACAAGTAAAACTGCATAGCGTCGGCACAGCTCCCCCGGCCCCCGGGAATTCACACCCGCTCTCCCATCTGGCACACAGCGCCTCCACCGCGCCAGCATGCCGTTGGCTCGGGGACGCAGGCTCACGACCTTATATGTTACCCTGTGAAGTCTCCTCCTGTTAGAATCGATTCTATCACTTGAGACTGTCAGAGCTGTTTTAAATCCTGGTTCTGTCACCTGAAATTCTCTCCGATTCGAGCTATGTATGGCAGGAGGCCGTGAGGTACAGGGCTGGGAACGCGGACCCCTCGGGTCAGACCGCCTGCATTAGAACCCTGACTCCTGCATCAGGAAATGTGTGGCCCAAAGCAAGTTACTTGGCTTTCTGTGCCTCGGTTTCCCTGGCTGTAAAGGGGGGTGTGAACCTTCCTTCCTAGGGTTGTGTGAGGAAAACGAGGGAAACACATGGAGGGTTCGTTCACTAGGGAGCGTTGAGACCAGGCTCAGCTCTTAGAAAGAGCTCTCTAACGATGAGTGCTGGCATTTGGCCACCAAGTCACCAAACAAGATCTGTTCTCAGAAGAGCGCCAAGGTCAGAGCCTGGGCATCTCCCTGGAGACGTCCCTCCACATCAGCCAGTGCTCCCCAGATGCCAGCAGTCTGCCAGTACGGCTCGCTTCTTCTAGCAAAGAAGGCAAAGAGGATGCAACCTAGGTGGGATTCCTGGAGGAAGAGCCTCGCCTAAAACCATGACTCTGACCGTGCCCGGAGTCCCAGCTTCCCCCGGTACGGTCTGGGCCCTCCTCGGAGCCTCTTTAAAAT
>NC_048228.1:3606466-3710024 GCF_002007445.2 Ailuropoda melanoleuca
GGGGGCCACTCAACTGAGAGCTGGACCAGCCAGGTGAGAAGCAGGGTCACAGAATCCCAGGCCTCTGAGAAATGGCGCCACGAATGCCCTGGGGCAAGGAGAGCTTGGGGCGCTCAAACAGCCAAGAGATCTGAGTCTTTCAGGCCCAGCAAACGTTCCTAGAGAGGGCTGGAGAGTAAGCGTGTTAGGCTTTACAGGGCATGTGATCTCGGTTGCAGTTAATCAGCTCAGCCCCTGGCAGCTTAAAAGCAAGCCAGAGACAATGCACTGTGAATGGGCGAGGCTGTGTTCCAATAAAACTTTATTTACATAAAAGAGACACTGGGTCAGATCTGGCCCTAGGACTGTAATCTGTGAATCCCAGGTCTAAGGTTAGGAAGCTCATGAGGAGCCCTGCTGGGCCCACCCTGTGAGTCTTACCCAGGAGCCACTTCTCCCCTACCTCCCGCCTGCCCTGGCCAGACCCCTCTGGACACACTGCAGTTCCATCCTCCTCCCTTCCAGTGCGTGGCCTGAGCAGTACAGTGAGGACTCCTCAGATACTGACCCCCTTTCTCCGGACACTGTTCTGTAAACACAAGTAAAACTGCATAGCGTCGGCACAGCTCCCCCGGCCCCCGGGAATTCACACCCGCTCTCCCGTCTGGCACACAGCGCCTCCACCGCGCCAGCATGCCGTTGGCTCGGGGACGCAGGCTCACGACCTTATATGTTACCCTGTGAAGTCTCCTCCTGTTAGAATCGATTCTATCACTTGAGACTGTCAGAGCTGTTTTAAATCCTGGTTCTGTCACCTGAAATTCTCTCCGATTCGAGCTATGTATGGCAGGAGGCCGTGAGGTACAGGGCTGGGAACGCGGACCCCTCGGGTCAGACCGCCTGCATTAGAACCCTGACTCCTGCATCAGGAAATGTGTGGCCCAAAGCAAGTTACTTGGCTTTCTGTGCCTCGGTTTCCCTGGCTGTAAAGGGGGGTGTGAACCTTCCTTCCTAGGGTTGTGTGAGGAAAACGAGGGAAACACATGGAGGGTTCGTTCACTAGGGAGCGTTGAGACCAGGCTCAGCTCTTAGAAAGAGCTCTCTAACGATGAGTGCTGGCATTTGGCCACCAAGTCACCAAACAAGATCTGTTCTCAGAAGAGCGCCAAGGTCAGAGCCTGGGCATCTCCCTGGAGACGTCCCTCCACATCAGCCAGTGCTCCCCAGATGCCAGCAGTCTGCCAGTACGGCTCGCTTCTTCTAGCAAAGAAGGCAAAGAGGATGCAACCTAGGTGGGATTCCTGGAGGAAGAGCCTCGCCTAAAACCATGACTCTGACCGTGCCCGGAGTCCCAGCTTCCCCCGGTACGGTCTGGGCCCTCCTCGGAGCCTCTTTAAAATGCAGGCACATGGTGAGCCGCAGAACCTTATCTGGACCGGCCGTAGCTCACACTGCCGGTGCTCCCTGCACGCTGGGCACACGATGATATTCAATTCACCGTCACCCAGAAGGTAGGTGCTAACCTCACCCTTCTGTGAGCCAGGGGCCTCTAGAACCTATTTCTTTCTTCGCCAAATGGGGATGATGGCACTTTCTCCCCCAGGAGAGACTTGAGCGGTTTATCCAAGTAAACCCATATAAGGTACCCAAGCGAGTAGCTGGGAAGCCATGCACCTGGGAGAGGGGGGCCGACCTCCAAGGTGACTCCACTGGATTCGACCCGGGAGCCCAGCCCCAGCCCCTGCCCACCTCTCCTGGGCAAGAGAGTGCCGCAGAAGACCCCCTTCCCTGACCCCTGATGGGCCACAGGGCTGGCTGAGGGACAGCGCCCAGAACCCACACTCGGCGGCTGCCTTCCTCACTGCCCCAGGCTGAAGCTATGCATCTCCAGTCCGGATGAATCAGGTAATCAATAAACTCTGCGGAGCGTCCAGGCAGTAAAAAATAGAAAAACGTCTTCATGCCTGGAGAAGTCAGTAATTAACCGGAGCTGGAGGCTGGGGTTTTTTAGCCGGATGTAATTGGCTTTAGGAAGGAGGGGTGGCAGGACGGATGCAAGCCCTCCACCCTCGGCCCAGCCAGGNGACGGATGCAAGCCCTCCACCCTCGGCCCAGCCAGGGAGAGGCACTTGTGTGGGGCCCAAAGACCTAGGGGTCCCTGTGTCGTGCCTGAGCTGGAGCTCTGGGCTCCGGAGCCTGGGAGAGGGACATTTGTCTCTGCCAGAGGGGGGAACTGGCCACACCGGGAGTGATGCATATCTCCGCTCTGCACACACACCATTAATCTGGCAGCCGGCTCGGCCTGGGGGGAAGGTGGGAAGGCTCGGGACAGCTTGGGGTCACCTTTCCCATCACAGAGTCCTCAGCCGGCCCAGAGCAGCCGCCACACACGCCAGCCCACTCCAGCTGAAGGTCAAGGAGCGCACAAGAGCCACAAAGCTGGGTAGGCTCAGGGGCGCGATCTGGGGTCCTCAGCAGGTTAAAGAGGGAGAAACGGCAGGAGTAATTGAAGCTGGAGGTGCAGACCCCCTTGCCTCACATGTCGCCCCACCTCCCTCGAGACCGTGTCCCAGCAGAGGACACTGGGCAGGGCCTTCATGTTGGCCCCACCAGGTTCTCAGAGGAGGCAAGACAGGACGGGCGGGGTCGGGCTGCAGGGGTAAACCAGGCAGCCCCCTGAGGTATCAGTCATTACAAGTGGTTCAGTGACCTTGGCTTCATAACAGACTTGAGTCCAAACCCTGCTGTGAGGCTTGCTAGTTGGACGGCTGAACCCTGACCTCCTCCCGTTCCCTCTTCGGTAAAGTGGGGCAAGGGTGACTCTGGAAGGACGCGGGAAATGCACCTAGCATGGGGGGTGCTGGGTGCTTCAGCACCCGGAGGGGGGCCCACCCTGTCCAGACTCACGAGGACGGGAAAAGGAGGGCGGAGGAGGGCCAGGGCCAGCCAGGCAGGTGGGACGTGGGCTGGGAAAGTGTGACATTCGAGTTGTCAGAGGGCTCCCCAGCGGCAGACCGGCACCTGGAGGGGTGAAAAGGTGTGAGCAGGCCAAACCGGTGTGGAAAGGGGCCAGACCAGCCCGGACGCTCTGCTGCGAGACAGCTGAGGAACCAGAGGTGGAGAAAGAAACACCGGTCGCGAAAGCCATAAAAGCCAGAGCGACCCCGAGTCAGGAAGGCCCGTATGGGTGGAGACTCAGTTTCCCCAGTGGTCCTCAGAGGAGAGGATTTAGGGATCAGGTGCACACAGGGGGCTGGTTCTAGATGCTGGGAAATCGGGACTGTGACTCAGAAACGGTAACATCTGTGTGAGCCCTGAACCACGAGCCGTCTCTGCAGAGGACAGCCATGCCAAGGCAGGGACCTGAGGAGGACGCCTTCACAGAGCCAGCTGCCTTGCCTTTCCTTCTGAGCGTTTGCTGTGCACCAGGCCCCAGGCTGGGCACTTTCTGACCTTGACAACAACCCTGCCAGCAGGCATTCTAATCCCTTCTTTGCATGTAAAGAAACTGAAATTCAGAGAGGGTAGGTAACCTGTCCCAGACCAGTCAGCTGGCAAGTGGCGGGGCAGAATTCAAACCCAGGCCATTTTGACCCCAACCTCACTGTTTGCAGATGTGCATGCCCTTCCCTTCCCAGGGGTCCTGACCCTCTGCCCTTCTCTAAAGCACTGAAGACAACTAGGTGGGAGCTGCTTGTATCTGGTACCTCATAGCAATGAGAACAGTAAGTAATCGCTAATCGCTGATGTGAAACGGGGGCTCAGTCTAAGCCCTCTCCATTTCACAACACCCAGCTGTCCTGACACCCTCATGCATGGGTGCTAGAGTATCCCCACTTTGTGGAGGAGGAAACGGAGGCACAGGGGTCAGGTCCGTGCCTGAGGGCGCCCCGCAGGCCAGGAGTACAGTCTGCTGGAGAACCGGGCGGCTGAGCACCACGTTCGGCACATCCACACCTACCAGTCTAGCACTCAAAAAGGCGTGAACCGAAATGAACTGACATAATCTGTGGGGCCCTGAGAAGATGATTAATGTGACTCAGGCTGGGGAGATAAGAGGAAGAATGCGCTGTCTGAATGCACCATACCCTGCTGGCTGCAGGGTACAAATGACTCGGGGTGCATCCAGGCCGTAGGACACAAGGAGATGTGCCCCAGCTCGTCTGATCTCTGCAGCTCATACAGCCTGTCTGGGGTCTGGATAACACTCACCCCTCTTCCGCCAAGATAAGCTCTGGCAGGGACCTGCTCCAGAAATACCACCTGAGCGCATGATGGAGGGAGGCTGCTGGGAAGCGTTGCTAGGATACGGGGAGGAGGGCACAGAGGGCATCAGGACCAGGGAGCTCCACAGAACACCAGCAGGCATCACACCCAGCAACCAAGGAGCAGGAGGATACATGGATGGACACCAATCTCTTGATTCCAGTGAGCTAGATCTTACCCAACACTGACGGAGGGCTCAGAGGATAATTTGAATTCTAAGTGGTGGGTGTTGGGTTTGGAATTAGGGCCGTTCCACTTGGTAAACATCAAGAAGCTGGATGCCTTCCATGATCCTCTGGGCAAAGTTTTCGGGCGCTGCCCTGGCAGTGAACAAAGAACATGCAGAAGCCAGAGAGAGAGGGAGCGTTTCCAGGAAGGAGAGGAGGAGGCAGGGGAAGAAGCCACCTGGCCAAGCCCCTCCAAGACATGTCCCTCCATGACGGCCTACGTCTGCGTTCTGCACAGGAAGTACATATTCCAAGGTCTGGTTTCCTGGTCGATTTACGCATCTGCCCTGCTCTCTGCTAACCCCACCCTGCATCCCAGTACCCACCCCCCAGATGGAAAGGTGGGAGAGACCCTGGTAGAAGCACATGTATTACTTCTCAGGCAGCAAGAGTGTGAAGTTTGAGCCAGAGCCCAGGTGGCAGGGGTGGGAGACAGCTCGATGCCCTGGCAGCAGAAGGTGTGTACAAAATGTCTGTGGTAGCGCTACCCGATTGCACTGTAGAAATATAACTCAGGAACCATCTGGAAAAAAATTAAAAAGTTGGACTCTTACTTCATACCTTATACCAAAGAAAGTAACAGATGGGTCAAAGATTTAAATGAAGGGAAAAGAATGAAAAGGAAGAAGGCAGGCAGAGAGGGTGGAAGGAAGGGAGGCGGAAGGGAGGGAGGGAGGGAGGAACCATTAAAGGATTTGATGACTATGGTTTAAAAAAAAAAAAAGCAATCTCACAATGAGGAAAGTTCCTTCTAACAAAGATACAAACTCTGGGAACTGCGAGAGAGCAAATCTAAAACAACCACATAAAGGTGAAATTTTCCTGCTGGGAAAAAGCTACCACAAACAGTGTATTTTGTTTTGCTCCCTAGGGATAAACCACAAAGAGACCTACAATTCCTTTATATATAGATTTAATTTCTGTATAAAATGAAGAGTTCCTATTAAAATCAGTAAAGGAAAACGTCCAATAGAAAATGACNGATGACTATGGTTTAAAAAAAAAAAAAAGCAATCTCACAATGAGGAAAGTTCCTTCTAACAAAGATACAAACTCTGGGAACTGCAAGAGAGCAAATCTAAAACAACCACATAAAGGTGAAATTTTCCTGCTGGGAAAAAGCTACCACAAACAGTGTATTTTGTTTTGCTCCCTAGGGATAAACCACAAAGAGACCTACAATTCCTTTATATATAGATTTAATTTCTGTATAAAATGAAGAGTTCCTATGAAAATCAGTAAAGGAAAACGTCCAATAGAAAATGATAGCTCACAGAAAAGACACTTTAAATGGCTTTTAAATGTATAAGAATGTGACCAACCTCACTTATAATAAGGAAAATAGCAAAATAAAATCATGAGATAATATTTTTCACCCACCAGCTTGGCAAAGATCAAAAATTTGATAAAACATCACTGACGTAGTTACAGCAGTGCTCAGATACTGCTGCCAGAACCAGGTCTTGGTAGAGTTTTATTGATTGTGATTGAACAATGTCCATCAAAACTCCACATGAACATATCTGATTCAGCAATTTCACTCCCAGAAACTTTCCCTCCAGACACACTCCTCGTGTCTGAAATCACGTTTGAGTAAGACTGATTGTTACACCATTGTTTTAATGAACAAAAATCCAGAGATCACCTCAATGTTCTTCAACAGAAGCCAGGTTATTTAAATTACACACATCTGTATTAGCACCCAGAATATTTTGCAGCTAATTTTTTTTAAAGAATAAAGAAAGAAAAAGATGCTCAAAAATAATGCCAAAAGTATGTACTATGGTAAAAACACCAGGGGCAGCAAAATGTGTATAATTTGCCTCTATGCCTATAAAATAGGAGTGTACATAAATGCATAAGGAGTCTCCAGGAACTGGTAACTGTTAATAAATGAAAAGTTAATGCAGGCAAGACCTCTCTTTCTTAACACTAAAACCCCAAGGAATCCCACAACATCCGAGGATTTTCCAACACATATGCAATCAGCCTTCACGCATACAGATTTTGGAAATGTGACTCATGAAAAAACAGCGGTAATACTCCAGCTACCATTGTTTGGCACATGACTAGAATCATCAGTTCTTTGAAAGTTTCCAAAACTCATCCATACAACCATCTGGGCCTGGTGCTTTCTTTGTGGAAAATCTCATTTTCTTAATGTTATAGGAGGCCTCAGGCTTTCTATTTCTTCTTGATTCTTGGGTCCATCTTGGTACCACAGTGTGCTTGGGTCAGAGCACATCGGTCAGAGACACAGCAGGAGAGAGAGAAAGCCACAGGCCACGGGCTGCTTGTCTATCACTTTTCTGTGCCCAGGCAGTCCTGCCTCGGACCTGTTTAGATATTTCAGCATCTACCACGAGTCACACTGTCCAATGTCCACTTCTCAGAGCACTCAGAGATCTACGTGTGGCTTGTCAATTAAAATGTCAGTCCAAGGATGGACCATGGCTTCAGCTTCTCGAACACAGCCCTCACCCAAAATGCTTGTGGCTGTCCGCCCTTACATACTCGGTCAATCCCCCACTGCATGGACAGTGCTGATCCCCGTTGCCAGGTTCATGACTTAGGGCTCATAGTCTTGTACAACATCCCTGAGGGGGTCAGCCTCCGCATCCAAATCTACCTACCGGGTGTCTCAAATGACAGTCCAAGACTGAAATTGAGCCCAAGAATTGTAGTTAGCCACATTACCCACTTTTCCTCCTGCCTTCTAGTAAATCACTGAGTGTGCTCTGAGGCCCAGCCCTGACCTTCCCTGAAACCTTCTGCTCAGACATAGATCACATTCACCGGCCTCTGCAACCCTCACGCACCCACCCCAGCTGAGTGCCCCCCATCCTGAGCAGAGCGATTCCAGGAGCTCTGGGTCAGTGAATTAGGTTGCTGGGGCTGCCAGGACAAAGTACCACAGACTGAGTGATTTAAACACCAGAAATGTATTGTCTCCCAGTCTGGACGCCAGACGTCCAAGATCAAGGTGTGGGCAGGGCCGGTTCCTTTGAGAGGCTCTTGGGGAGAATCCGTTCCAGGCCTGGCCCCAGTGTCTGGGGGTTTGCTGGCCACCCTAGAGAAGCAACACTCTTCTCTCTGGGTCATCTTCACACGGCATTCTCCCTGTGTGTCTGTGTCCAAATTTCCCCTCTATAAGGACACCAGTCCTATGGGATATGGGCCACCACGCTCCAGGATGACCTCGTCATAACTAATTATATCTGCAACAACCCTATTTCCAAACAAGGTCCCATTCTGAGGTCTGGGGGTTAAGAACTGAACAAGTGAATGGGGAGGGGGGAGGACACAGTTCAATCCACAGTAACTCAGGGCTTGGCCTCAAACTCACCGAGCGGCTAGTCCTGTGGGCCAGGGCCCATCCCACCTGTGACCCTGACCCCTTCAGCCCTGTTCTGCCTGCCCCATCCCTGCAAGTCCTCCTGGCCGCTGGCCTTCGGCTTCCAGTGCCAGCCACAGCTGTCAGACCTGCCTCCACCCTCTGCCATGGCTACATCTCCCTGGGAGAGGCCAGGGCCGAGGTATGAGAAACCCAGACAGACATGAGTTCCAGTCTCACCTCCTGCACTTAGTGGGGTGTGACTCTAGAGGGACATGCCACTTCCCTGAGCCTCCAGACCCTCACCCCTAAAATGCTGCTCAGGCTTAGTGGGTGGCCAGACACACACCCTGCTCGTCCTGACCGTGATCCCCGGGAGCCACTGCTCGGGTCTATCTGGGCTGGACAGTCCCTGGACAGTCCCTCACACCCAAACACACACATCGATCTGTGATCTGTGCACCACTCAGAGAATATTCTGGGCTCCTGCCAGGCATGTGGCGTAGCCCAGAGCCGACTCCCTCTCCTGCTTTTGGTCATCTCTGCAACAGCATCTGGGGCCTCGTGGTGTTGGCGGGAGTGAGCCTTCACCCAAGAATTTCCCATGCATCACAGTATTGAGTGTGTGTGCATTCTCTCTGTCTATCTCTCTCTCTCTCTCTCATATGCCTGCCCCCCTAACCTCCGAGGAAATTCGGGCAGGACCCCCACTCCATGCCACAGACCCTATAAGACAACCTGTCCCTGCAGAAGCCACTTCCCACCCCGGGCGCCGAGCATTACCTAACCACCCTGTGACTCCTGCAAAATGACATGTCATGCACACCCGCATTAAACACAAATGAACCTTCATGATTATTGTTATTACCATAATTACTAGGGAAATTAGTGATCATGAGCTGCCTAGAGCCCCGCTCTGGGGACCCACGAGCAGCCTAGCCTCGGCACCGCCGGGCTGCCCTCCCACCCGACACAAGAGACACCCCCCTGGCACTGGACCCCCCACCCCACACCCCTCCTGGGGCCCTGGCTTGCAGCAAGCACAGTCAGGGGGATGACCAAGGAGGAGAATCTTGGCCTCTGTGTGAGCAGGGCCAGAGAGCAGCCTGGGGAGGAGGGAGGAACCGTTGTCAGGCCCATTACAGATGGTAGACAGCTTGCTCTCAGGCAGGGCCCACACTGCCTGACTCCAAAGCCCTGTTCTCCCCCAGAGCCCTCGAATGCCAACCACTGCCAGGACAGCTCTGCAGAGCAGATGGTCCAGCCCACTTCTCAGAGCAGAAGACTGAGGCCAGGGCTCAGTGACAAAGTGGCCTGGGGCAAATCATTCCAGAAGCCAAGATGAGGACTCATTACTGCCTCTTGTCCAAAGCCTGAGTCTTCCCACCCACAGGCTGCTGAGACAGCATGCCACACACCCCCCAGGACACTGCCGTTCACCACTTTGCTGGCCTCCCCAAGAGGCCCCTGGGCCCCGGGCCTCATGGCTGCTTTGCAGATGCCTTTCACTTTGCATTCACGGGCCGGAGTTCCCAAGTCCCTGAGTAATTCCATTATAAATGTCTCCTGGATGCTTATAATCACCGGTGAGGAGCTCTCCCTCCCGTCCAGTCGTGGAAGCCTGAGGGGACTTCAACACGCCTTTCTAATGGACTCTGAGAAGGCCTGGAGTACAGCCACCCGGGGAGGCGCCCCAAGTAACCGACACAAACATACAGATCATTCACGACAAGCACCAGTCGGCCCCCTCTCCCTCCCTCCACGTCCTCTTTATCTGTTTGAGTTATTGTCTCCTCCATCCGCTGTCCACTCAGTGCCTCCCATCTGCAAATGCACCTTCTCGTATGCGTCTTGTGAGAAAAAGTGGAGACAAGGACCACACTTGAACTTCCTGCACCACAGCTTCCGGTGTGGCCACGTAACTTGCTTTGGCTAATGGAATATGGTGGAAGTCACAGCTGCCAGTTCTGAGCCTGGGACTCAAGGGACCTCCATGCCTCTCTTTGCCCTCTGTGCTTCTTCCATGGCCATGAGAAGAACATGTCCAAGCTCGCCCCTGGCCCTGGGGGAGGAGAAGGGACTCTGGGACACCTGCTGTATTCTGCACCTAACTGCCCAGCCAACCCAGACACCTGCCTATTCCTGTAGGGTTCCAAGAATTGGGGCCATTTGTGATGCACAGAAGTGAATGAATACAGATCCCTACCTCACATTTTCTACTATGCATGTAACTAAAGCATTAAAAATGAAAGATAAAAAGCAAATCTTCAATTTTTAGAAGAAAATGCAGGATGGTGTTTTTATGACAACAAAGTAGAGAGACAAGGGTGTTTCTCTAACTAAACACAAAAAACAAACACCATAAAGAAAAATACTGACAAATATTAAAAGTAGAAATTTTGATCTGACAAAAGAGGCCATGAATAAAGTTAAAAGACAAACATCATACATAAATAAGGAAAACATATTTATAATGTATTTGGCCACAAAAGCACTGATTTCCAGATCACAAAAAAATAAAAGAAGTCAGCAAGGGAAAATCCAAAAACCCAACAGAAAGATGAGCCAGAGACAAAGAAACAATTCACAGAGGAAGAAACCCAAGAGGCTAATGAATATAATGCAGGGTGTGCCGCTGCATAGTAATTAGGGAAATACAAACTAAAACAACATGGAAATGTTATTTCACACCCACCAGATTGACAAAATGTTCGCTGTGCCAACAAATGTTGATGAAGGTTTGCAAGCTGCGGGGGAGAGTGCAAAGTGCACAGCAGCCGTGGACACCACCTCTCACCAGAAGGATGAAGACGCACACGTCCCAAGACGCCCCCTCACCAGGGGACCAGGAAATCAGCAGCATCTCGAGGAGGGGAGCACCCCCTCCTTGTCAGAGATGAATTCTAGACTCAGCGGAAGAATCTGGGTGAAGGGGAAAGCCTACGCAGAAGAGTCTGTATGGGCTACTGTTTGCATACAAATTCAAAACCAAACAAAAGATGACGTACTCTTCACGCACACGCATCCTGGTGTAAAAACATGCATGGAGGGGGTAGACACTGACTTCAGAATAGCGGGGAGAAAGAGGCAAGTGGGATACATAAGGGGCATGTAAGTCAAGCAACAATAAAAACTATATTGTATTATGTCCCTAAAAATTCACTCTGAAGCGAATGTGTCATAAAGCTACCACGCATTACTCTTCACTGGCAGGTACATGGACGTTTTCTATCATTGCTCTCTACATGGGTCTGTATGTTTGTAACACCGCGTAATCGTTTCAGAGGGCTGATAAAGTATGAAAGGAAGCATGCCCAGATGGTAACAATGGTGATCTTCAGGTGGTGGAATTATAGGTAGGTTCTCTTGACTTTTTTCTACTCTCATATTATCTCTCTTTCCCTTTGTGAGGATTTCTTTTTTTTTTTTTTAAGATTTTATTTATTTGACAGAGATAGAGACAGCTAGCGAGAGAGGGAACACAAGCAGGGGGAGTGGGAGAGGGAAGCAGGCTCATAGCAGAGGAGCCTGATGTGGGGCTCGAACCCATAACGCCGGGATCACGCCCTGAGCCGAAGGCAGACGCTCAACCGCTGTGCCACCCAGGCGCCCCTTGTGAGGATTTCTTACCAGTAAAGAGAGCAAAGCAGGTATTTTAAAACCCCCGTGTCAAAGCACACCCTGCCCCGGCTGGGAGGTTGGTGAGGAGCGAGCACAGCCGTTCCCCCGGCCAGCCCCTGGGCAGCTCTCCCAAGAAACATGTGGACACTTCTCCTGTGCAGCCGGAGAGTTAAGAAAGCTTGACGTGAAATGAATCATTTCAGGGGAGCTAAATCCCTGCCTTATCTAATTTTGTATCCTGAGGCTGATTAATTTAAACTCTAAAATAAAATAAACACCAGCGTTAAATAAGGATTAAATACTCAGCAGGATCCTTAGTCGAACAAACTGACATTGTACATTTTATGGTATGGATTGAGGGGGCCCTGGGTGGCAAGGGGGGAGCAGAAGGAGTGCTCTGAGCTAAGGGGAGAAAATTGCCAATACTTTGGGATTCTGGAGTGCATTCACCTTTAGTCTCTTGTCTGGATGCCAGCAGAAAACTCAGGAGCCATAGACTAGAAGCTCTTCACACAGGAGAAAGCCTTGTGCTGTGTTCCCAGCTGCCCCTTGTCACCAAGGCAGGAGGGGGGGGCTAATCAGGAGAGTGGGGTCAGGAGATTGGAGGAAGCCCCTGTGTTCTTAGAAAACAAGAGAGAAGAGATTCTCTTGCCTGGGCATTGCTACCAAACAGCTGCCAAGAGCATGAACTAACAGCCATGACCCCGGGTTCCCCAAGCAGCCGAATTGCAAGAGGGAACCAGGAAATGTAGGACAGGTAAGGATGGGGTGGAGCTGACCCAGGAGCCTGGAGGGATCCACAAATCTGGGTCAGGGAGGAGGGTAGGCAGCCGATGGGTTCCTCCAGGCCTGCAGCACAAGCTAGGCCATCATCAGAAGAACCAGCTACACTGCCCCCATCCCCTGCACGGGGGCAGCATGACAGAGCTGGACCATTGTGAGACACCACGTACAGCATGAACGGAGCAACAGACCAGAGCTCAGAAGGTCCTAGACCAAGGCCCAGCTAAACATCTGGCCAGTGAGCAACTCACTCAGTCACTAGTCTCGTCACAGGCTCAGGGATGACGAAGTCCCTTCAAGAGATGTATACTGAGCACCTCCTTTAGACGACGAGGAACTGCATTACTGGCTGAGGTGTGAAACAGGTCGTGTCCCCAAGGTAGGCGCTATAATACCTGAAGAGCAAAGGCAAGTTGCTATGGCCAACGTGGGAGGGGATGGGTGCTGGACAGAGAGGCGAGAAGCATGGCATGTCTATGCCATCAGGAACATCTCATGGGTGGCTTCCAAATGGGCAGTTTCTCCTCTTTCTACAAAATCGGTCACTATCCCTATAAGGCCTTTTCAGAGATGCAGGGCAGCTGAGAAATACGCAGATAAGAAGAGAGGATAGAGAGAGCACATTCCTGGCATTACCAGCCACAAATTTTTGCAGAGAAGAAAGCAAGCCTCCTGGATCCATGAGTGACAGCTAAATGTACAAGACGACACTTGTTGACTCTTTAGTTCACGGACTTGGAACATTTGCAGACTGAGAGACTGAGACTCTTCCCCAACCCAGACAGCATGGGGCATGGAAGTTCAGGAAGGGGTCAAAGCAGGAGCACTGGGATGATAGGACGATGAGAAGGAACTTCTCAACGTGACCAACAGCAAGACCGGTGAGTGGTAACGAGTGGTAATGAGGGCTCACTGGTGCGCGGACGTCATGCTGTTGTCTGGGGCACGGAGCTGTTCAACAATCACGCACAACTGGTAGGATGTCGGAGAACTGGGTTTAAATTTATCATCTTGCTATTTGCTTTCTATTTGTCCCATCTGTTGTTTATTCCCTTTTTCCTCTTATTTATGTCTCCTTGTGAATTATTTTTATTCCATTTTGTCTTTTTTGTTGGCTTATTACGTGTAACTCTTTTGTTTGGCTTTGATTTTTAGTCATTGCTTTACAGTTCACTGTATGCATTTTTAACTGATCACAGGCTGCTGTCAAATGACATTATGCCACTTCATCTGTAGTATAAAAATCTTAAGACACCGCCATTTCCCCCCTTTGGCTCTTGTGTCATCTGTATGCATTTTGCTTCTACATATGCTATACATATCCCACTATACTGTTAGTGCTTTTATTTAAATGGTCAATTATATTTATACAAGATATTTTTTCATGTTTCTCTTTTACCCACACATTTACCATATTTGGTACTCTTCATTTCTTTGTGTAAATCCAGATTTCCATCTGGTATGATTTTCCTTCTGCCCAAAGGATATCCTTTATCATTTCTTACAGTGATAATGAGATAGAAATTCTTTAAGCTTTTGTGTGTCTCAAAGTCTTTCCTGTCACATTTGAATATTATTTTAAGTAGGCTCCACGCCCAGCATGGAACCCAACACAGGGCTTGCTCACGACCCCGAGATCAAGACCTGAGCTGAGATCAAGAGTTGGACGCTTCACTTACTGAGCCACCCAGGCGCCCCTGAATGATATTTTTGTTGGGTACAGAATTCTAGATTGACAATTGTTCTATCCTTAAGTACTTTGCAGATATTGCTCCATTATTCCCCGAGTGGCACTGTTACTGACTAGAAGTCGGCCTTCGTTCTCATGTTGTTTTCTCTCTACAGAATGCATCTTTTTTCTCTGGCTGCTTTTTTGTTTATTCCCTCTGGCTACTTTCAGAATTTTCTCTTTATCATTGGTTTTAAGCAATTTAATTATGACTTGCCTTGATGTAGTTTTCTTCGAGTGTGTGTGTGTGTGTGCACGCGCACGCACGCACGCACACTTGGGGCTCACTGGTATTCTTGGATCTCTGGGTTTATAGTTGTCACCAAATTTGACATTTTCCACCCATTAATTTCTTCAAATATATTTTCTTCTCCCCTCACCCCCTCTTCAGGGGACTCCACTTAGCCATATATTAGTCTGTTGAAGTTGATTCTTTGCTCATTTATTTTAATCATTTTTTCTCTGCGTTCCATTTTTGATAGTTTCTATTCCTGTCTTCAAGTTTACCGGCCTTCTTCTCTAAAGTGTCCAATCTGTTCCTCATCTCATCCAGTGTGTTTTTCATCTCAGACATTATATTTTTCACCTCTAGAAGTTCAATCCTGGTCTTTCATGTCTCCACTTAATATGCTCAACTTTTTCTTTACTTTCTTGATGTGGAAAAATATAGTTATAACAGTTTTAATGTCCTTTTCTACTAGTTCTATTATCTGAGTCATTTCTGTGTCTGTATCTATTGATGGACTTTTCATTACTGATAGTAGCTTTTTGTTTCTTTGAATGCCTGGTAATTTTTTATTAAATAACAATGTAAATTTTACTGTATTGAATACTGGATATTATTGTGTTTCTATAAATATTCCTGAGTTTGTACTAGGGTTCAGTTCAAAGGTTTTGGTCCTTTGAAGACCTTCTTTTAAGCATTTTTAAGTGGGACTAGAGCAGCTTAGGCTTAGGACTAATTTTCCACACTACTGAGGCAATTTTGTTCTCAGTAAACTACTCCATGTCTTGGGAATTATAAATCATTCCACTGTTGCTGGTGGGAACATGAAAGGTATCTGGTTCTGTGTGAGGTTCAAGCATTGTTCCTTCTGCTCAGGTGGTTTTTTTCTCCAGACCTCATATACATGCACTGATGGGTATTTACCTGAAGACTCTGGAGCTTTTTCCCTTTGTAACGTTTTCTACTATGGTACTCTGGGTACTCACCCTGCATAAATTAGCTGCCTTGGTCTCCCCAGACTCCCAGCTCCATCTCCTCAACTCAGAAGTACCACCAGACTCAGCCTGGGTTCTCTTTTCAGGCTGTCTTAAGAGTCCTTAGGCAATGAGTTGGAACAATCATTTGGCTCCACTCATTGTTTGCTCTCTCTCAGGGATCACTGTCCTGCACTGCCTCATGTCTGATAGCCTGCTGTACAGTTAGATTTAAACCCAAATTATCTGATGCCAGAGGCCATCCTTAACCACTGGGCCATACCTGTCCCTCAGTCCCACCCTTAAGGTTTCAGCAGCTGCTGGTTGAGGAGCAATTAAGAGTTGAAATCGACCCTATTCTATATATTATGAGCAGTCGTTGGATGTCCTATGTGACTACTCAGTAAGTTGCCCATCACTCACCCTATACCATGTGTCCTATCATTATGAGCTAGTCTTAGTCCTCTTACTGTCACTGCAGAGCTGCTGAGCTAGATCTGCTGACGGTGTCATCAGCAGTCAAGATGGGGATGGCTACCAATTACTGTCAAGAGCTGGTGCTCAGAGCCAGCACATCAGGGAGGCAGCCTCAGTGGGGGTTGGGGGGGTCTTAAGAAGACCACTTTCAGCAGGTACTCCACATGCCGAAGGCTGGTCTTGAGGGGCTTGCAGGATTGAATAAGGGAATTGAGTGTGATGATTTCTCAGACTTTCTCCCTTAACAACTATGAGTTTATAATTATCTATTTCCCCTCAGGGAAATGAAAACCGTGATCCCTGATTCACCAGTGAATTTAGGGAAAAAAAGGGAGAGAAGAATGGATCAGACCTATTCCTGGAATACACTAGACAGCTTCTGGAGATTAAAATAAGGACCACTAATGGATATACATGTTTAATGTTTCAGTTACTGGTAAAATTAATACCCTGTTTAATATTAATAGAAGCAACGTACATCTCTGGGGTTGTTAATCTGCTACTTTTCCACGACGTCAGATGTAAAAATAGGTCCCCATGATTATCCAGGTGGGGAGGAAGGGGGG
Source organism: Ailuropoda melanoleuca (assembly GCF_002007445.2). Lineage (NCBI taxonomy): Eukaryota > Metazoa > Chordata > Mammalia > Carnivora > Ursidae > Ailuropoda > Ailuropoda melanoleuca. The sequence continues at coordinate 3,622,649 of NC_048228.1, forward strand.
GACCTGGGGAGTAAGGGGACGGTGACAACAGCATGCATTTTAAATGCATGGCTCATCAGAATTCTAAGGGAGAACATTTTCTTCCAAGTACAGACACCGTTTCAAACTTCATTCATGAGTTCATTTTTATTCAACAAATACTTATTGAATGCTTTCCAAGTGCCACATACGATGCTACTCTCCTTACCACTCTACCTTATTTAATCTTCACAGCAACCCTTTGATGGCACCGCTATTATTACACACATTCTAAGGATGAGAACATTGAGGCTCAACGTCCTGCAGGACAGAGACAGCACCGGGGCCCAGGTCTCTCTGACTCCAGAGCGGGCACCTCTGATTCCGACCTTCCACAGTTTTTGTTCTTCTAAAGCATCTTTAAGTCTACGACTGCATAAATACTTCAAGAAGTAAATAGGAATACAGGACAGAAAGTGAGAGAGGTAAGATCCAGAAGGTGAAGTGCCCTGACTCCACAACTGAGAAGGAGACTTTGGGAACACTTACTTCCCCGACAGCAACTTCAAAATCTCATCACAATTAAACAAATGTATGTTGTGTGCCTACTATGTGCCAGGCACTGTGTTAGACCCCGAGAAAACTGTGATCAAGACAGACAGCATGCCTGCCTTCAGGACACTTCTAATTCACATTCTACTGGAAGAGACAGACAGACAGAAACACCATGACATCACAAATAGAAACAAAGCAAGTACATAGGCATAAATAAAAGAAACACAAGTAGTGTGGATTGCTTCTAAGAAACAAAGAAGAGACTAAGGCATCAGGGGACCACCCTGAGGAAGGAAAGTCATTAGAGTTCTCTCCGAAGAGCTCTGTTGGGAGTCTTTGGGCAAGCAAGGGACACCACCTCTGTGTCCTTCAGGGTAAAGGGCATGTTGGAGGAGCTGTGGGTAGTTCAAAAGTGGGAGAGGAGCCAGAGTTCAGAGGGGGTGAGAAATGGGGTCATCCTAGTGTCTGGCAGCAGAATTCACTCCCAGTGAAGCTGCAGGAAAGAATGCCTTCCACTCACTTGTTCTCTCTTCCTTTCCTCCCTCTACCCAAGACAAAAATCCTGGGAAGTGGGGTGAGGAAGGTGAGAGTCCAGTTGCTTGGCGTGAGTCACACACACTCCGGCTCCTTGACTGGGTGACAACAGAACATCTTAACTTTTGCCGCCATGCTGAGACTCTTCATAGTAGGGTGGAGGAGCCTCTCAACAACTTAGGTGCTGCTGGGAATGGAGAACCGATGTTGCATGGATGGAAACGTCAACCACAAGAGGGGACACTGCCTAGAATTGAGACCGAAAAATAAGGAGGATTCAACTTTTGCAAGTGGAAGGGAATGCAATCTAGGAGTGAGGACAGCAAGCACAAAATGCCTGGAGGTGAAAGTTTGTGTCAGTTAATAAGAGGTGAATTACATTATCTAGAGGAAAGGGAATGGATCTCTCTATAAAGACACACACAGTAAATATATGTATGTGGATAGATGATGATGATGATACAGGAGGAGGAGGAAAAGATGAGAAGAGGAAGAAGAAGGAAGAAGAGAGGGAGGAAGGGAATGATTTATCGCAGATATAAGCTTCCTGAAGTAGGGAGGTGGATGGATGAGTGGATAGATAAGTGAATGGATGGATAAATGGCTGGATGGAAGGACAGATGGATAGATGAATGGGTGATGATGATGATGAATGGTTGGGTGAGTAGATGGATGGATGGATGGATGGATAAATTTTTGGATGAATGGATGGACAGATAGTGGGCAGATGAACAGATGGATGCATGGACAGATGGTGAGCAGATGGATGGTGGCCGGATGGATGGATGGATGGATGGACGGACAAATCTTCCTGAGATGCTGACATTTGGCTTTGTCCTCAAGTCTGCAGTCCTTTACCATCCCCCTTCGTGTTGCTAAGACACCATGTGTCAGGGCTGGGACAAGGGTGAGGTGAGAGAAGTGCTAAGGGCACAACTGTGGTGAGGGGCTCACTGTCAGCGTCAGGCAAATACCTGAGAGTGAGCACCTCCTTGAACTTGGTGCCCTAGGAACCTCAATCACCTCCCCCTGGCCCCAGCCCCATTAAGCATTACCACACACTTCTGGAAAGGGAATGGACCCTCCATCAGACAGATCGCACTGTCAGTGTGCAAATGCCCTGGGTGCCCCAACGTTCTGTTCCACCTCCCATTCTTTGACCATTCACTGAGACGAGGTGATGCAACAGAACAACCATTTGCATGTTTCTGGATCCAGATCCATGTCATCAGCTGCTGTGTGAACCTTAAGAAGTCTCTTCCCTCCTTGGGCTTTAGTTTCCTTCTTTGTAAAACAAGGGAGGTTGGGCTCAACTCTGGTTCAAAAGAGGGGTGGAAAAGAAAGGTGGGAGGCTCCCAAAAACCTTCAAGGCACCCCCCCCTCTTAAAGGGCTTGTACTATCCCTTACCCACTTTCCCAGTATTCTTTTCATCTGTTGATTCTACAAATATTCTTCCTACATATGCAGCATTGGACTAGACACTGGGGTGTAACGATGACCCACACAGACCCTGTCCCTGCACTGCTGGATGGAGCTTGGAGTCCCAACAGTTAAGTCAGAGAGTAAATCAAAGTTGTCAATCAGTTTTAATAGCTGCTCTGAAAGCAAAGTCCAGTGGGCAACAGGACCCTGGCCGGGGAGCCTGACCCAGACTGCAGTCAGGGAGGCTTCCTGGAGGAGGTGAATCCCACAAATAAGAAGAAATCCGGTAGGTGATGAGGAAGAGATGACAGGTGCCCTGAGGTCTCGCACTGAGGACTGAGGAGGTAGGACAGATTCCAGCTCTGCAGACCCTTGGTGGGTCCCCAGGAGACTCACTCATCTGCAACAGTAGCCCTGCCTACAGCTCAGAGCACATCATCGTGGAGTCCTTAAAAGTCCTCTCCTCTGCCTTGAGAGGATGGGTCTTGCTGAGCACACAGGGGGCTTTTAAGCTGTGACTTGTTGGAAGAGAAGCAGCAGAGGGTGTCATTCTTAACACACATGCCCTGTGGCAGCCTGGCATGCAGCCTTGGAAAGATGATTAGGGTATTTGCTCAAAGGACGTGATTGCTACATTTTCTCTTCCACTTTTGATGTTTATGACTCCCTTTCTGTCTTCTGGCTGCATCCTAAGCCATGCAGAGCTCAGTCTTCAAACCTCATCTCATTATCCATTCCCCCCCCCAATTGCATATTTTAGGGGCTGGTAACAGGGCTGCCTACAGTGCTGTGTGTCACAGCTGAAGACTCCAACACCCCCACACTCCCCCGCCATGCGAAAGAGACAAAATATTTTCATTTCTAAGCCTCTAAGCCTAGAGCGGGAAAAAAAGTTACGGGATTGTGTGACTGCTGTGGCTTCTTAAGAGCCTTTGGGAGCTGGGGAAGGAATCCCAGCTGCAGAAGGGATCCAGCCACAGCTGACTTTTCTTAAGTCACAAGTGCCTGGGCCCCCTAACATGGCCAAAGGAGAAGGGACAGCTCCTGAATACATCTGCCTTCACATCCACCTGCCTGTCTGGAGGTGTCCAGCCCTTGCTCAAGACAGGCAGCTTCTGGGATGAAGGGGAGGGCAGAACCATGCTAATTAAGCTCCTACTATGCAAAGACACTGTGTCTTCTAGTTTCTAATTTGCATTAATTTGCATGTGTATCAGTAAGCTCTGCTGAGTAACAAATCATTATCAATTTAGCAAGTTTACAACAGCACAAACTTATTATCTTGCAGTTTCCATTAGTCAAGAGCCAAGGTTAGCTGGGTCCCCTGATCAGAGTCTCACCAAACAAGGTGACTGCCAGGGCTGGGAACTACCCAGTTGTGATCTGAATTGGGCCCCTATATTCAGAGGGCAGGAAGAGTGCAAAAAAAGGAACAAACCACTCCAGATTGGTGGGTGGCAGTTTCAGTAAGCAAGGGGACTTAGTTACAAGATCTGTCCTGGGCTCCACAGGATGAGGGGCTCTCCCCACTCCACCAAATCTTAAAAGTTTATATAGAGGCCTTAACTGGGTCCAGTCATGCATACCACCCAGAAGCTGTCAGCACATCATTATCTCAAGCTTTTATCTTCTAGAAATGGGGGAGGCAAGCCGAATGCACCTTCCCGGGAGAGAGGAAGAAGTGATGAGCCTCCAATTGCCTGGTTCCAGCTTGTAGGTCAACTGGTGATCACACCTTCTAGATGACCTCCCACAACAGATCTCACATGATAGACTCAGGCTCCTCTTCCAAATGTCCTGGCTGTTGTATGAATTCAGTTCCTTGCAATTGTAAGACTGACACCCTCAACTCCTAGGGGTGACCTGCCCTTCCCCCTCTCCACACCATGGCAGCTTGTTTTCTCAAGGTCAAGAGAAGAGTATCTGCTGCTCCAAATCTCCCTGACTTCTTTCTTCTCTGACTCCTAGACTTCATATGTATGTATACACACACACACACACACACACACAAATATTTATAAAGGGTCCACCTGATTAGGTCAGGCCCACCCAAAACAATCTCCCTTTTAATGAACTTAAAAGTCTACCAGGTAGAGACTTTAATCATATCTGCCAACTCACTTCACCTTGCCATATAGTGTAACCTCATCATACTAACAGTCCTTCCCACATGAAGGGAGGAGATATATAAGGGGGTGCCCCAGACAGCCATCTTAAAACTCTGCCCACCGCAGCTTACACCATCTTTTGTCCCTACCCTGCCTGGTCTCAGTAGCACTGCAGCTCAGGTCGCCTGGGCTGAACCTCTGCTCTGACGCCCACTAGCTGTGTGACCTCAGGCTAGCCACCTGTGCCTCAGTTTCCTCATCTGTAAAATGGTTCGATATTAGTACCCGCCTGGTAAGTTGTCTTCCAGGTTAAGTGACAAAGGCGCGTGGCCTGCTTAGCAGAGCTGAGTGTGCAGGGAGCGCTCAGCGGATGCCTGCTCTGATGACTCTGCCTGATTTCTGTGTTCTTCCCCCTTGCCGTGCCAGAACCGGGACGCCTCCTCCCCCGAGCACCACCCTCCCCCTCCCCGCCTGCAGCAGCCCCTCCATCCCAGGAGCAGACGGAGATGGAGCAATTAGCCCTCAGTAATAAAGCACACAGGGCCGTCGGCTGGGCTGCCAGGGGGATTTATGAACTGCACGGAAGCTTCTGCTGCCACGGCAGAGTCTGTCAGGGGACCACTTCCGAGGTAAGAACAAAAAACACACCGTCCATCACTGCCAGGTCTTTCCCGCGGCGAGATATTCAAGCGTTGCTGTCCCTTCCTGAATTTTCCAAACCTTATACAGTGAGCCTGCGTTATTTTTATAATCAGACGATAAAAGGCAATAAACCGGATTTTTCGTGGAAAAGCTCTGTGGTCAGAAACGCCAGCTTCTGTCAGGCGTCTGCAGATGGAGCGCAGCCAGGACGCCGGAGAGCTGGTGTTTTCTTCTCTTCTTTTTTTAAAACAAAGATCCTCTATGCAAATCAATCATAAAATTTTTTAAAGCATCTTGTCCTGTCTCAATTAATTACAGCCTTCGCGGGCCCAACTCCAGCAGCAATGGCATCTTCATGGTGCAGCGGTGCTGTCTTAAGAGGCAGGGCCGCTGCCCTTGTGCTGCCCACAGACTTTGGGTCCTTCAGTCCACGCCTGCCTGGCCACACTTACCTACTCGTGTCCCTACCCGGCTGGCCGGCACCCTTCATCGCCATCGCCTCTTTTTGTCTCTCTGTGTCTCTCTGTCTTACACACACACACACACACACACACACACACACCCCTGGCAGTAGCCCCTGCTCCATCCTCCAAGAGGGTCCTTCTCCAACCGGAGTGAAGCTAATGGTCTGTAATTTATTGCTCGGCCCCTGAGCTGCTGGCTAAGTGAAAGCAGCCACTGGCTTGCTTCCACCTGCAGAGCAAGGGACACAGGCCTCCAGAAGCAGCATCAGTTACCACCTCTGTCCTCGAGTCTGCTCTCCACCCCCCGTCCCGAGAGGAGCAGGTCCAGGCCCCTCCACAACCCCCTTCCCTGCCTGACAGCCATCCAAATACTGCTGAGCAACCACCAGCAGCCACGCCCGGGCCTGGCGGCTCCCCGACCCTACGTCTCGGTGGCCAGTTCTGACAACCAGCCTTCCTTCTCTGCAGATCCCCACCCGCTCGGCCATGTACCCACGCCCCCGCGTCCTGCCTTCTGCCCATCTCCAGGGCCACTGCTGCACCATTCCATAGAACCTCACTCTCAAGAAAGGAATTGCAAATTCACTCTCACCGAGGTCTAGAGGGCCAATAACCACTCCAGGTACTGGCCAGGGAGCCTTGTCTCATTCCATTTGCATTTTAAGAGGACTCAAAGGATGAATTCTTTGTGCCAGTTTAAGAGAAGACTCAACATATCAGGGGATAAACATGAAGTATTTTACTTCCGCCTCCCCTAATAACTGCCCCCAAAAGTGATGTTAATTTCTCCCACCCCTTCCTGCTGAGTACCAGGTCCTTTGTCAATAGCTTGGCCGATGACACAACTTTCCTATCTCAGGTATCACAGCAACCTCATGTCAATATTCAGGGGACGTGTTTGGACCAGTGCTGCAAAACAGTGGCTCTTGCAACAAGTTCAGCCATAGAGACTTAAACCAAAAAGAAAGATCTTCCAAGTGAGTGGAAGTCCAGCCTTCACTCCTGGAGAGAGAGTTTCTGTTCAGGTCGTCCTGGTGCCCCTGAGGCCCAGAAAGGCTGGCTGGGGACATGTTCTGTGGGCTGCTTGGGGCCAGAGTCAGGATGGGGAGACCCGGAGGATGCTGTGACGACTAGCGGACAAGGCAGGTCCAAAGTCCACAGCCTTGCAGGGAGCTTGGGGAGAATGGCCCCATCTCAGCCTGGGAGAGGGGTGGGAAGAAGAGCCCAGGGCTTCCGGAGACTCTGCCTGGAGCCCCTCCTCCCCCACCCTCTAGCCTGGCAAGTCCACCCAGGACCAGCCCTGCAAACCCCCTGCCGCCCACCCACAAGCCCCTAAGACCACAACCTTCGCAGGTGGGAAAATTCGGGCCTAACTGGAAGCAAATTGCCCTGCCTGTCACCTGTCTTCCTCTTCTTTCCTCCCCCTCTTAAGTGCAGTGGGGTGGACAGCGATTTCACCACACCCACCCCATTCCACAGCACCCACTCTGTTCCTCCGGCTCTCGCCCCGGCTCTCACTTATCCACACAGCCTGCGTCACCTTCCGCCTGTTAGGATGTGTTAGCAATTAGCTGCACAAAAAACTACGGAAGTGAGAACCTTGAGCTGAGTTAAAACCGGTTAAAGTTGTGGTTTGAGAGTCAAGAACAGCCTTAGGGCTGGGGTTGGTGAGCCGCACCCTCCCCACTGACACGCTGAGTCGCAGACATACTCAGAGCGTAGAGTGCCCACCGCATGGCAGACCCGGCCACAGACACCTTCCCTGCAATGTTCCCGTCTACCCTCACGGCAACCACAGTTCGTGTCCCCTTTTTGTGGAGCTGGAAACACGATCAGCCTAGGAGCCAGCCCACAGACAGGAGCCTGGGACCTTTCCTGGGATGGCTTCCTGGTTCCTGGTGGGAAAGGAAGGCCCGAGAGAAGAGCCCAGGAGAGGAAGGGGCAGCAAGGATCTGCGTCTGCTGAAAACCTCCCAGCCACCGCTCCAGACCCAGGGCCCAGAGATGCGTGTTTTACATTCTTACCGTCAGAGATTTTAAGCCCTTGGTTCAAATCCCACCCTCCAGCCTGGGGCCAGCACCCCTCACCAGGGACTCCATTCCAACTAAGCACCTCCTTTGCAAAAATGCCAAAGGGAAGGGAGAGAACGAGAGAACGACCCTGCTCCTTGCGGAAAGAGCCACATGGGGACAGGATGCTGAGAAGCCATCCCTAGGCCCCCAGTTGAAATAGTCACAGTCACCCACACATCTCAGCCCCCCAGGCTTCCGTCCAGATACCCGCCTCAAATAGGAGGCGCCCAGCTCAGCAGACGGTCACAAAGACGTCCCTACAAAGAGGGTCCTGTTAGGAACCAGGAGACCAGCAAAGGCAGTGTCCAGGACGCTAGCGCATGGGCTCCATTAGATGAAATGAAAGTGGCTGTGCCATAGTTACTGCCTGTCCCCCTTCCCTCTGTGTGGCCTGAGACCCCAGCACAGACCCCATGGGGCCACTGCCAAGTGTGCCCAGCACTGCACTCAGAAGGTGAGGCAAATCTGTCAGGAAGCTCCTCTGTTAGAAGAGATGACCAGGTGGCAGTCATCACTGTGTGACCTTTGTCACTGTAATCTGGACCTGTCTGTTTAGGCTCATGGAGTCTGGGAGGGCACCGGACCTCAGACGGCTCAGCAGAAGGCTCACAGGCCATGAAGAAGGCACATTCCCCAGTGACGGACCCCGCACCGGCCCTGGGATCACCACAGATTTCCACACCACACCATCTCGGCTTCCAAGAATCGGGCCAGGGGTCCTCCTCTTTCAACGTGCCACCAACCCACCCAGTGCCAGTCACACCTCACGTGTCCCCTGCTCATCCTTTCACTGAGCACAGTGCTTTGGGGCCGGGAACCCCAGAGGGCAGCCAGGTACAAGACCCCCCCCCATCGGGAGCTCACATTTCCTCACACATGAAGCCACGAGTGCATGAGCTGCCACGAAAGGAGAATCAGAGCCCAGATGTCGCACCTTCACAATCACCTCAGCTGGACAGCACCAGCACAGTGCTGGAAAGGGAACGCTGGCCTCTCGCTTCGATCAGGCGCCAGGCCAGGCCCTGCTACAGGCCTTTGCAGGACAGAGACTAAGCAGGAAGCTATAGCTGCTGGTGAGATGCTACCTTAGGCCAAGAGAAAGCAAGCTCCAGAGCAAGCCCTCACACCTCCTCACGAAGGCAATTTCCACCCTGCTTAGGTCATGCTGGCAGGGAATCTTTGTGCAGTGTCCAACCTGGGCGACCAGACCTAACAACCTTGCCCACTGTCACAGGACTCCAGTGCAAGCAAGCTAAGAAGCTTTACAGGCACAGGCAGAGAAGTAAATTAAACTTCAACAGCATGAACTGCGCAATCCCTGTGTCTTGAATGCAGAGATCCAAAGTTGAGTGAATGAGACCTAGTCCTGCCAACCAGACCAGAGAAGGCAGGTGAATTTATCGCCAGACAGGCATTCACTATGTTCTCCGGCCAGGCCCTTGGGTGTCAGGATGATGGAGTTGTGGCCGCATCCCAGGTCTGCATGTACTAAAGGAGGAAAAGGAACACACCTGAGGGGCCACAGTGTGATGCAGACTCAGGCAGACGTGTGAAGAGAACATTCTGGGAGCCCGAAGGAGAACCCAGTATTCTTCAAGGTATATGAAGCCCTGAAAACAGAACCTGCCTCTCTGTCACAGCCCTCACCTGCACCCTGCTACAGCCAAAACCGACTGGTGCCCCACACCCTCCATGCTCCTGAGTCTTCCCTCTGCTCTTCTCAGGCTTCCCACCTGGCTCAATCTTTGTGCTCCTCAAGCCAGCCGCATTGCCTGGGATCTTGCTAGGAATGCAGAATCTCAGGCCCCACCCCAGATCTGCTGGGGCAGAACCTGCCTTTTACCCAGATGCCCAGGGACTGGCATACACGCATTTGAGCAGCACAGTGGACAGCGACCCGCACACGCACGTGTGTCCGAGACAGCCTCTCCTGGACTTGACAGCCCATCAGCTCCTCTCTGATGCCCTTCCCCACCCTGTTGGATGCAGACACTCAGGGCTCCCTCCTCTGTGTGGCACCAGGCCCTGCTCAGATGGCTTCACAGAGTCTGTCCACCTTTTCCAGCCACCAGACCACGTGCCCACCAGGGCAAGAATCCAGGCTCGCGCCTCTCAGCATGCCCAAAGTCAGCCCACTGCCAGGCACATGTGACATGTGACGTGCGGTCACAATGAAGATGTGCTGAGTGAGCACCTGAACTGCTTTACCGTATCACACCCTCAGTACCTGGACCCGAAGAGCTGTGAGGAGCCTCGGTGTCACTATTTAAAAAGCATCTGACTTGTTCGCAGCCTTCTGAAATGTTCAGAGAAGAGAAGGCACTGACCTTTGGAGAGAACAGATTAATGTCAGGGCCTGGGGCCGGCTGCACGGTGCTGGAGCCGAGAGGGAGCCTGGCGAAGTGGTCCTGCATACTGAGGTCGGACGAGGGATTCCACTTGTCATTTTGTTCCCACGTCCAAGAGATTAAAAGTTCCTCTGAGCTGGCTGTTCTGGGAACCTTGTGGGCTGAGACAAGAGAGGGGTGTATTTGACACACAGCAGCCCCACCCTGGTTCTTCCTAGGAAGACAGCAGCTATCTGAAAAAGAGACATCATTCTTCTTTGCAAAGAATCAATTACATTCCAAGAGCAGAAATTAAGCAAATATTACAAATATCTCAGAGACCCAGAGACACCTCAGACATTTTGGGGTTTAAGGATTTGGTGTTCACGTGTCCTTCAAACCTCAGAAGCCGACCTGAGAAAACCCAGGCTGTAGGGAAGAGTCCAGTGGATTTGGGACACAGGGCACAAGTAGAATAATGCACCGGAGAGGAAGGACATAGGGCAGGGGGCAGCGGGGTGGGGGGGGATGAATCCTCTAAACTATAATTAAGGAAGAATCTCTCCAACTCCGGAGTACACAGAACAATAAACAGCTGCCTGCTTTGATTAATAGCCAGAGCATGGCTGAATCGCTGCCCAGCAGCCGGTGCCTGCAGCAGTGTGCTGACTCGGGCAGGCTCCCTCCACCCGGACAGGCAAGCCTCTGGTCCTGCTGCAGCGTGCATGGCCTCCAGGCCAGCGTGCATGGGGGCAAGAGCCGACCATCTCATCAAATAGGTCGGAGAAACACCAAGCTGAAAAAAAACCCACAAAATCAAAATTCAGGCAGTACTCCGACTTGGGGCTTTCCAGCCCCAGAATAAGCTGCCCAGGTTAGCTAGGACTCTCCAAGAGAGGCGCAGACGCGGCAGCCATTATTCCCAGACGGCTTCTTGGACGGGTTGCAGAGGTTAGAGGGGAAATGTATGAATGCTACCTGGAAAGAAGCCCCCTTTCCCTTGGGGACACGGCACTGCAGCGCCTCAGTTTCTGCACGTACTCTCCTGCCACCTCAACTGTTGGCAGGTGGACACAAAATGCACCCAGCCTGGACTACTCTATGCGATACGGCTGAAGAGACTGGGTCTTTAGCCAGTAAGAGGGAAGACCGAGAAGAGACCACTCCTATTCTTTAAAACCTAGGTCCGTCTTCAGAGCGGCTCCCAACACCCACGCACTCTCCTTCTGAGCGAGACTCTGTTTCCCTCACACTCCCCGAAGTTCGGTGTGGTCACGAGACCTGCTGTAGCCAATGGAATAGGAGCGGAAGTACAATGTGATCATGTGACCAGCCTTGACCAATGGAATGGGAGCAGAAGAGAGGTGTGGTCATGGGACTTACTTGAGTCCGGATTGGTCATGTGACATGCTTTGGCCAATGGAAGAATACAGAGGTGTGTGAGCCGCCATGCTTGCGTCACTCTGTCACTGGTGGGCAGGAACGCTGCGGACGGTGAGGGCTGTGCGGCCCACTGCCCGCGGAGGGTGACTGCGGGTTTCAGAGCCCCCCCCCCGCCAACACTGTGGACACAATGCATGACAAATAAACATTTGTCGTTCAAGTCACTGAAGTCTGCGGCTAGTTGTCACCTCATCAAAGTCAAGCCTGTGTTAATAATACAGAGGTTCCCAGGAACAAGGTGTTGCTGTAGCAAAAACCCAAAACATGTGGCTTGCATTCGTGATCAGACAACAGGAATGCAGGGAACGGATACCAAAGTCTGGGAGGATGGTGGCCCGTATCATGCGGTGGGGAAATATCTGGGTTGTCACTCGCGGTGACATGTACCCAGGGACGCTGCTACCCTCGGGGAAGGGGTAAGACGAGGAAAGGAGGCTGCAAAGCGTGGGGTGTTGGATCTGGACTCTGGCAGGGCGTTGCAAGCAAGAGGGGAGATCAGGATAGCAATGGCCGGTTTGCAGATACACAGGAAGGGCACGCAAGGAATTCCCGAATTTAGGAACAAGACCCAACTTCTTCCCAAGCCCAAGTGGTATATTAAGCCCTCTGAGGAAGGCGTGGCACCCCAAAGCCTGGCTAAAACTGTGTGGCGTGGTGAAGAGCCAGAGGGAATAGGGGTCACAGTCAGCGCCAAAGGAATGGATTGGGCAGCTTGGGATAATAGCCTCACCAAGGGCGTGACAGCCAGCAGACCCTTCCAGCTGGATGGAGCAGCTCTCAGAAAAGAGTCTGTGGGAGTGGCTCTGAAACCTGACGTGGGGAGGGGATTGTGATTAACTCTGAGGAGAAGATAGAGAACCTAGGAAATACAGAAACTAGAATTGTTCCTCCCAAGGAAGCCGAGCTGCGGCTGTTGGAACATGGAGCTGACTGGACTAGACAGGAGGAAGTCACTGCATTCTGAGAGAGCTCCAGGGTCACGGGGACCAGCAGCACGGGCAGCAGGGGGCCACGTGCATTGGAGACACAATGAGCGTTGACCTTGTACAGGCAGGAAGAAGGCTGGGAAAGCTGCTCATCAGGGAGAGCACAGTCCCCAGGCCTGCAGCAGCGGTGGCTCAGAAGGGCAGTGGGAAAACAGACTGTTGCAGAAGGTGGAGCCAGGGGCTGCAGAGGAGCCGAATCAGGACACTTGTACTGGACAGCAAAGATGGGGTCTCAGCATGTTTTCCTGGTGGGGTTCGGAAGGGCCGCAGCCTGCTGTGTTCTCCCCACTCTGCCTCTTTCTGCATGGGGACATTTAATGTGGAGTTCTGATCCCTGTTCCAAAAGCAGGGAGGAAGAGGGTGCTGGTAATTTGTCTTTTCAGCCCACAGATTCCTGAGCAAGAGGGGCCACGTCTGACCCAGGGACCTGGCCCAGGCCCTGCTGGCAAGACGGAGGCTTCAGGGCACTTCTCCTGAGTGGGCTGAGAGCTGGCAGCGCCCCTTTATATTTATATTTGGAAATATAGCATTTGCTGATTAAAAATAGAATTAATGATATCTTTGTTCAACATAAGAAGACAATTGTTTGGGGGAATTATAGTTTCCCTCCCTTTCAAATTTCCTGCCATGTACAGCATTTCCAAGCATATAGAATTTTTCAGAATATTTCTAAGAATAGCTTCTTTTAGGATCCAAGAGAGGGTATGAAATTTACCCTTTTCAGAAGAAAAACGGTTTCCAAATCCTTAAAAGAGTCTCCCTGTGTTTGAAGCCACATGAAGTCACTAGAACAATAGCTCCTGGAAAATGTCTTTTTGCCACGCTTCAGTTGAAAGATTGCCCTTTTAGAATACAGGCCCTACGAGAAGCTGAGATCCTCACTGCCCCCCCCGCCACCATCCTCACCACCCCCTCGCCCAGTTGGACTGGGGTTGCCTCTGCAGATACCCCCATCTGGCTGGACCGTGGCCAGGACCCTCAGAAAGGATCTCCTTCAGGCTCCAGCAGCCTAGACCCCCAAGTGGAGCCCGAGCCGGACCTGCTCTGTATGCGCGTGTGAGTCAGCACGTCCCTCTGAAAACGATTTGCAGTCACTGGTAATAGAAACACATCCAGAATGAGGCAGTGAGAAATAAAGTGGAAAGGAGAGCCGTACGGGGAAAGCACACAAAACTAGAATAAAAGAGAAACAACAGACTGGGGGAAATAACAGCATCGAACATGACAAAGAGTCGATATCCCGGCGCGATAAAGACCTTGGACAGCCCCAGGGTCCGCTTGGAGACACTAGTAAAACACGGAGAGAGCTAACAAAGCCTACACCTGGGCGAGCGTGTGTGTGTGTGTGTGTGTGTGTGTGTGTAAATGTACAAGTGTGAACGTGTGTATATGTAAAGTGAGGGCCCACAAAGCGTGTGAAGATGTGAGTGTGTGAGTGTGTGTGGGGGTATGTCAGGATGTTTGTGTGCGTGTGTGTGAGCACATGCATATGTGAACATGTGTGTGAGCGTGTGTGTGATCGAAAGTGACTGACGGGACGCAGCAGGACCCTGAAGCCAGCGAGTCCCCGGAGGCCACCGCCAGGCAGAGGAGCAGCGGGAAGCCCTGAGCTCAGACCCCGGCCCCGCCGCTCGCGCACTGCCGGGCCTTACTCGCCGTTACTTAGCATCTCCAGCTTCGCTTGCTCATCTGTGAGATGGGAATCCTCTCCCAGTGGCTGTGCAGCTGAAATACGAAGTACGTGTGGGGCCCAGCACACCACTTCTTCACTCCGTGCGGGAGAATCTGCCTGCGGGACAGAAGGACAGATGGCCCCTTGGAGCGCACAGACGGACCCAGTTTCCCCTCTGGAGCCCTGCTGGCTGCTGGTTTGCCATGATGGCAGAGACGTGCAGGCTCCAGCCTGGGGCGTGGCCAAAGAATGGAACCAGGTAAGGGCCGGGTTGTGCAGCAGGACATCCTTGAGGAGCGGGACCCTCAGAAAGCAGAAGGTGCCCAAGGAGCCTCCCTCCACCTGGTTCTGTGTGGACCCAGCCCCACTGCACACAGGGAGGCAGAAACAGGGGCAGGATTGCGGGCAGGACTCTGAGTCCGAGCACCGAGGTTCAAACCCCAGCTCAGGCAGCTCCAAGTGTGTGATGTCGGCAAGTTACTCAAGGCTCCCCCAGTGGCCAGGACCAAATGAGACAAACCACAAGGCCTGGTGTCCAGGAGCCTGTGCTCTCCCCTGGCCTCACCTGCAGTGGGACACCTGGGCAGAGTGTTGTCGGAACCACACCAGTGCCTGGTCGGGGCCACCATACTCCCAGCATAAGTTTCAACGGGCATCAGTTCTCTTTTTGGAAGAGTTCCCTCCTGCTTCACTGTGAACTCATGCAGAGCCACAGGAATATCCCCCAAGACCCTGCAAATGAAGGGGACAAGGACAAAGGCCATTCACACAGGGTGACAGTAAAATAGTGGGAGAGATGTGAACCTTTGCTGAATAAAGAACTGCAAAGTACAATACAGATAAAGTGCTGCTTTCAATTAGCAGCAAACATTTTCATGATGATGAGGTTGGGGGAAGCTGACATTTTAATATACGGAGAAAGTTTTTTCAATAATTCAAACATCCAACCCTGGGAGAGCAGTTAAATAAATAATCATTCGAAGGAATTCCACGTTGCCATTTATATGACTGCGACTGGTTTTTGTCTTAATATTCATACATTTATACTTTTCAGTGCTTTCTGAATCACCCGGGTCCTACAATGAGAATGCATGACTTTATTAAGAGCAAATAAATTAATTTTTCAGGTATGCCTAAGGCTAAGGGAGCTCAGCGTTTGGAAACCCTGTACAAGCTTACCAAGGCTCAGGGAAGGGAGCCGGCCCTTTGTCACGTTTCCTTCAGCACAGCAAGGCCACCATGCGAACAGCAGAAGAAATGGAGGTAAAACCTACCTGAGGGAGAGCCCAGGACTCTCAGGCAGACCCCGTGGGGCCCCAATCACCCAGACCCTTGACTCAAGCTCTGACCATTCCCCAGCTATCCTGTCCTCACACCCGACATTACAACACCCCGGTCCCTGCCTCTCACACTGCCCCTGCCAACCCTGTGACAGATCAAATCGTGTCCCCCGGAAAGACACATTGGATTCCTCACCCCAGGACCCCAGAATGTGACTGTATTTCGAGACAGAACCTTTACTGAAGTTATTGAGTTAAAGCCAGGTCATTAGGGTGGGTCCTAATCCAGTACGATGGTGTCCTTATAAAAAAAAAAAGGGGTAATTTGGACACAGAGAAACACACACGGGGCGGGGGGAGGGGATGTGAAGACACAGGGCAAACAAGACTGCCCCCACACCAGGGAGGGAGGCGTCGGAAGGGCCGGGCCCCGCCGACTCCTGGCCTCGGACTTCGGGTCTCCAGAGCTGTGAGCGGGGATTTCTGGGGGCTGAGCCGCACCTGTGGTGCTATGTGATGGCAGCCTTGGGAAGCTGACAGAAGCCCTTCCTCTGCAAGGCAGTCAAGGGGACTTCCTTTTCATCTGAGCATGTCGTAAGTGCCGACGACCGTCTAGTAGCTTCCCAAGGCACTTAGCAGAGGCTGGAACCCTCGCGCGGCTTGCAGGCCCTCCTGCCCTGGCTTCTCCCTCCAGCATGTTCCTCTCACTTCCCCACGCGGGCACTGTCCTTCCCACCTCCCAGCTTTGTCACCTGCTCACGCTCTGCATGGGACACTCCTCCCATTCCTACCTCTCCCCCCAACACGAAAAAGCACACACACGCGCCCACACACAAACACACACACCTCCCCCCACTAACTTCTCTGCTTGATGGCAGCATGCCAGTGTCCATAACACATCTCGGAAGGCCCTGCCTGAATCCCATTCTTTCTTCCAGCAGTTCTGTCGACATTTGAGGGCACAGCAGTCTCTGCTCGGGGGGCAGTCTTAGAAACCGCACAGGGCTTAGTGGCATCTCCGGCCTCCGCTCAGTAGATCGAACCCCCCATCCCACCCCCAGTTACGACAACCAAAAACAACTGCGGAGGTTGCCGAACACCCCCCAGGACAGAATGGCCTGTGGCTCGGGGCCACTGCTCTCAACTGTCAAGCCCACGGAGGCATGGATGGCATCTGCCTTCCTCACCACCGCAAGCCAGCGCTGTGAGGCTGTCCCAGTCTCTGAAGCTCCCCACGTGTGGGACAGAAGGACTGATGAACAAGGAAACGGACACACACTACCCAGGCCCTGGGGGCTCGGTGGTAGCCTGACTTCCCTTTTGCTCCTGGAGTTGGAATAACCCCTGTATGATGTCCAAACATCCTGGGGCTGCCCCTGAGAAACCCCCAGGCGGCTGTCTCCTGGTTCCCGGTTCCTGGTTCCATCCACTGGGGTTTGTACCAACTTGTTAGCCATCAAGGTGAAAGCCAGAGAAATAAAAATGAACCGACAGAAGTGCGAAGAGCATCTGATCCCTCCCCGGCAGAGAGATAATCTGCTGACACTCTAATGGTTGTATTAACAGTCTAACAGAGCCCCGAGTGCCAGAGTCAGGCGGGGTCTCCTGGGTGCCCGTGGATGGCTCAGCCCTGCTGTCTGGCTGTCTGACAGTGCCTTGGCATCCTCCAGCCATCCCCCTGGACAGAGGGAGCCTCCGCTGCCCACCCGCACCCTGAGCTCAGCCCACTGGAAGCAGTGCCTTCCCTCCCACCCAGGGCTTCTCACCTCAGCCCTGCTGACACTGACTTTGACCAGGGGCAAAGGGACCAAGGGTCCCTGAGGGCTGGGGCCGCACACAACGCAGCACAGACGTGGCCATCTAGTCAGTGCTCAGTGGGTGTTTGTTGAGTGAAAGAAGGGCGGGGGAAGGAGACCAAAGAGGCATTAATGCCTGTGGCAGGCGAAGGCTGCAGGTGGTGTGCTCAGAGCTGGGCCCCACATCCCACGTGACGCTCCCTTCTAGAACCAGCTGAGAAAGTTGTCCAGAGCCAGAAGACCAATGACAGGGCTTAGGGGCTTCTCAGAAGGAAACCGCAGTGGACTTGGGAATGTAAGCGGGCTCCTGGAGGGGTTAGGCGTGCTGGTGGGAGGCAGCAGGCTGGCCAGGGCGTTCTGTAGCACCAGGTGGGTCCCCTGCCCTCACACTGTCCCCATGGGCACCCAGACCACACTCCACCTGAGCGCAACCTCAGACCCACGTCCATCCCCAAGTGGAGTGACTTTGCCTTCCCACCAAGGAGTTGCTCTCACAGCAGCCTCTGGGTGGGCGGTGGTGACCATGCCTGGGAGGCACAGGGCCTATCTGGCCACTGCATCACAGCCCCACCCCTGCCACCACCCTTCCCCACTCTGTTTCCTCACTAGACGGACAAGCTGCACATCATCTCTGTGTGTGCTCACTGCCTGCCCCTGCAGGAGTGCTGAGCAAGGCTGGTCCCAGAGTGGGCACTCCGTAAACACGGTTTGAATGGCCGGCTGAACGCTGTGATGGGGGAGCCTCCAAAGCGCTCTGTGTAGGGATGTTAGCTCCAGCAAGTTTCTACCTTGCCCTGGAAACTCCTCACAACATATGGATTGCTTAGCCAAGGAGCAAAAGCTATTATTAGTAACCTTCTTAAATCAGACAGACTGAGTATGAGAACCCAGCTGCCACTTCCCAGCTGTGTGACCTTGGGAAGGAAGCCGTGACATTGCTGTGCCTTGATCCCACTGAGGAGTTCCAGGTACCTCCTCGTGATGTCACGGGGACCAGAGGAGAAAACAGGTCTGAAAGCACCTTGTAAACTGCAGGTGGGTTGGTCTGTTCTCATTGCTACTGTAATTCAGCCGTGCACCAGCGTGAGCTTGACCTCCCCGACAGGAAAGCCCGGCTTCCCATGCGAGCAGGGAGGGGCTGAGCCACAGCTGGCCCCCTGGCAGGGTCCTCTGGGAGCTCCGAAAGCTCCTTGCCCTTCCTTTGCATCCAACCCAGCTGTCTCCCCTGTCCCGTCCCAGCAGCCCACTTCCTGAGCACAAATGTTCCCTTGAATGATGTGCTATTTTCTTCATCTGTCTCATTCCACCAGGGGCATGTCTTTGAATGGAGCCCTGGTTACTTTTCTGTAAGTATCCAGGTCTGCAGCTAACACTTTGCAAAATCTTTTTTAAAGTTATCAAAAATGTGTGTGTGCGGGCAGGTACACAAACACACACACACACACACACACACACACACAGAGCCAGAGGGGTCAGATCATGTTAATAGGATCCAGCTTTTCTGCTCTGCTGAGACATGCTACAAGGAAAGTCAAAAGCCTCATATCACAAAAATCAAATCAACAAGCACTTTTGTGGTGAAAAACTGACACATAAAAAAGGAAAAGAAACAGAAGGCTTCGTTCACGAGCCTCACCCAACGTCCACTGCGGTTCTGCAAACCGGCTTCGAGTCAGGGCTGCTTCACTCTCTGCTGCCTTCACCTGCTGGCTAGAAATCACAATCCATATGTTTAAAATAAAGGAAGTCCTCATGTAATTTAGTGGTGGTTATTTGTCACCCGTTCCTGAAAACAAATGCCCGTGGCAGTGAAGGCCAGCAGATTTATTGGGAAGGAAAGATCTATATTTCCTGCGTGAAAGTGACGTTACCAGGTTAGGTAATTGCTGCGAAACACTACGTTACCCATTGATTAACAGTGCTGCTCGGTCTTTCCAGAATGCTTTTCATGTGGACAGTTGTGTACACTCTAACAGCAAGCTGGAAACTGAAAAGGCCCAAGGACGCCCCCCCCCCCGCAATAGGAAGGAACAAAGACCATTAACGGAATTTCAGAATTCCCCCATATTTCACAAAGGTGTCCCTCAACAATGAAGGATTGCCAAGCACCCTGAATACACATTCTCCATCTGTAAAGATGGACTAAAAATATACTTCCAGGAGCTAGGCCTATATACCTATTGGAATGGCCAAGATCCAGAACACTGATGATAGCAAATCCTGGGAGGAAGTGGAGCAGCAGGAATGCTCGTTCGTTGCTGGTAGGAAGGCAACACGGGGCAGCCAGTTTGGAAGACAGTCGGGTAGTTTCTTAAAATGACAAACACTCTCTTATTACACAGTCAGCAATCACGGTCTCTGGTATTCACTCAAATGGGCAGCAAACTTGACCACACAAGTCTGTAAAAGGATATTTATAGCAGCTTTATTCATCACTGCCAAAAACTGAAAGCCACCAAGATGTCCTTTAATAGGTGAGTGGGTAAGTAAACTGTGGTTGATCCAGACAACGGAGAATTATTCAGCGCTAAAAAGAAATGAGCTATTAAGCCATGAAAAGTCATCAAGGAGCCTTCAATGCACATTACTAAATGAAAGAAGTCAGCCTTAAAATGCTCTATACTTTACAATTCCAATCATATGATAGTCTTGAAAAGGTAAAACTACAGAGATGGAAGACAGATCAGTGGTTGCCAGAAGTTTGGGGAGAGGAGATGTTGAATTGATGAAACACGGGGAACAGTTTAGGGTAGTGAGAGAATTCTGTGTGATGCTAGTAGGTACATAACACTGCATGTTTGTTGAGACCCATAGACTTTTACAGCACAAAGAGGGAAACTTAATGTGTGTAAATTAGAAGAAAAAAAAATAGAAGGTCAGGGATCCCAGGATGTACTGTGACTGTGACAGAGGACTCTAAATGTAATACAGATGCAGGACATGACCTCACTGCAGGCGGTGGGGGAGGCACTGATCTACGCAAGCTGGAAATGAATGGAGTCTGTTGAATGAAAGACAAAAGGAGCTGTTCATAGCACTGTACTCTAGCTGAGGACATTGCTTCCTTCAGGGGTGCCAGGTAACCATCCTGGAGCCACTGTATATATATCCTAAGAATGAATGAAGAAGTAAATGGTTGGAGGAGAGGAGGATCCAGGTTCCCCGCTGTTGGTGTGGAGATTACAGGTAAGCAAGGGGAAGGGGCTAGAAGGATCTGAGGGGTCATGGATTAGAGCTGGAAATAGACACGTAGAGATAGATTGATAGATTAGATAGATAGAGACATAGATAGATGGGGTGTGTATATACATGGGTTAGTATGATGTTGTGATTTATAATAAGAAATATATACTTGTTCTCCATCCCATTTCTGGCACAGAGCTCCCCAAACCTTTGAAATTTCTTCAGTGATGAGAGCAACAAAGGTGTCTTTTGTTATGTTAATGAGGTGAGTTTGGTACCACACCTAAGGATGGGGGCTGGTTGCCAGGAGAACCACTCATATTATTAGAAGGGTGGAACTCTCAGTCCCCCCACCCACCCCAACCCCTTGGAGACAGCAGCCTTGTGGGACTGAGTCCTTCACCTGTGGGACCTGATGCTGCCTCCAGGTAGACAGTGTCAGAATTGGCTGGTGCTGCAGAGAATTCCTGCATGTGTGGGGAGCCCTCCCCCCCATACACACACACAGACACACACACTGGAAACTGGTCTCAGAGCACCTTTCAGTTGGTAAACATACAATGATGTCCTCGCTCTGTCTGCTGAGAGGGCCTGGGAGCAGCGATGCCCCGGCAGCTGCGAGCACACCCAGCACCCAGATCTTGGCTTCTAAATGCCATTCTCCAATGAAAGGACCCACGGCTCCTCAGAGAAACTGCTGACTCTGGGCGGGGCGAGGACGTACTCAAGATGAGCCTGCATCACATGGTAGCACCAGAGCACAGGAAAGCGATCAGAAACGTGAAACAGTGAGGCTCTAACAAAGGGACATAGAAGCCAACTGCAGGAGCCGAAACTGGAACAGTCTGAGCAGCAAAACAAACACAACCCCAAGTATAAAAAGAAAATTCATGATTCCATACTGACAAAAATAAATGATTGGATAAATGAATAAATGGGTAAGAACAGACAAATCTCCCATTCAGAAGGGTTCTGAACAGTTTCTGTAGATACTTTCCCGTCAAGGAGGTGAAACAGAATCCCCCTCCTTCCGTGGGTACCGTGCAGCGACTTCCAGAAAGGACTGTACAGAAAGGGGCAAGGGAGTCACTTTCCAGCAGAGAAAAAGACAGACTCGGTCAGGTGACGAAAGTCACAACGTGGGGGTGAGTCATGACAGCAGGCCCTCCTGACGTGGTGGGGACGGCGCTGTGCCTCCTTCCGAAACCCATCACCCCATCTAACCATGAGAAAACCACTAGAGAATTCCCGATGGAGGGACAGTCAACAAAATCCCAGACCAGTCCTCCTTGAAACTCTCAAGGTCGTCAAAAACAAGGACAGTCTAAAAACTGTCACCAGCAAGAGGAGCCAAAGGAGACGTGACACTTACATGTCATGTGGTGCCGAGTGGGATCCTGGAGGAGAAAAGGAACATTAGGGAAGAGCCAGTGAGATCTGAATAATGTGTGTCCAGCCAATAATGGGACATCAACGTTGGCCCATTATTGTAACATACATACCATATAAATGCGTGTTACCATGTGGGGACTGAGTGGAAGGGGTGTGGGGACTCTCTGCGCTATCTTTTTGCAACTTCTCTGTAAGTCTCAAACCACACTTTAAGAATTATTTCATGTGTATACATAAGTATATATACACATATATAAATAAATATATACATACACGTATAAAATATATATCCACACATATGCTGTTTCATCTTGGCCTCAGCCTATCCATAGTGGTGCTAACACCTGGCAATGCCTGGGGAGACTCACCTGGACTGTATTGCCTGGGGCGAGTCCGCACCCACATCTCCCCTTTCAGAGCCAGTGCCGTGGCTGGACTGGCCCCTGTGGTTGCAAGGCAAACCTCAGCAACAGCCATCAGGGAACCCTGAAAAACCAAGGTTCCTTGCTGTCAGGGCTGGAGGGCACGTGGCAGGCCCGGGGCCGTGCAGCCAGGTGGCAGGGAGAGACAGAGCGCAGACGGGGGGCTCTGCCTTTATGGGGGGCAGGGAGGAGGGCCTGGGGTTTCGGGGGCTCACTCTTTACCCGTGAATTTAAAACCTAAGAGCGGCTTTAAAGCCCAGGCAGGGAGAGCAGGGTCACTCGAGTGGTCTGCTTTCCAGGTCACTCACAGCTTTTACGAGGGGAACCGCATGGTGGGGCGGCCTGGCTCTCTCTCTAGCTGGGCAGCCGGCCACACGGTTATTTGAGATGGGTGTCTGTTGAGTGGCCCCCTCCCGATCGGAAGCGGAACATCAGGCACTCGCTATACATAAGGCGCATATGCATATTTCCCCAATCCTGGCACCGGCACAGAGCCCGCCCGCGTCCATGATCCTATTCCCAGGGCAGAACAGCCAACAGAAACGGCATGGAGCACTCAGGCCTTGTCTGAGCGGGTGAACTTCACGCCATCCAGGAGGGGCCTGGTGTGGGCCGGGGGGTGGCGGGGCGAAGGCCAGCAGCCTGGGCCTCACGCTCCCCAGCCGCACAACCCCCAGGTGAACCCCCCCCCACCCCGCGGGGCAGCCCAGCAAGGCCACCGTATCTGAGGCTGGAACCACCTGATGTGTCCCACAAAGATTCCTCTCAACAACATGAATTGTTTTTAGCGCACTTGCCCCCACAGAGAGAAGGCTTTATTTTCTAGATATTGTAATTACATTTAAAATGTTTTCTTTCCCCAGCAAAGGGCCCCACCTGTGGCTGTGCCTCGCGCACATTGTCTCCCTCGACCCCACAGGATCGCGCAGGTGTTCGCTAGCCCGCGTTGGGTGAGAAGGCCGAGCTGAGCAACATTTCCCCCTCCTTCCCTGCACAGGCAATGACAGGGGAGGTTGGGGTGCCTCCCACTCTGGGCACCTCTCCCTCCCAGCACAGAGCATGGGGGCAGGGGCTGCCCTCAGGGGCTGGAGGGCCCCTGCTCTGCCACTGAGATCAGAGCCACCACCCACCACTTCAGGGCCCTGCAGCCTTGCACAAGGAGAGGCCTCCTGTGGCCTGGGTGCCTCTCGGCCCTGCAGCCACGTGGAGCGGGCAGAGCTGCCCCCCAGCCCAACCGCCCAAGCAGGGGCAGCACAGCAGAGAGAACCACAGCACTGAAACCGTGCTGCGCTCCCAGGGGTGAGGAAGTGACGGGGGGGGGGGGGGGGGGGGAGGGAGAGTCAGTCTGTTAAAAAAAGAGAGAACGGGCCTTAAATGGAATCGCTTGTGCCAAGCCCCACGTCAGCAAACCAAAACCCACAACACCTAACCGGCCCCTCCCAGGAATATGATCTTACCCCCAGTCGGGCACGTCCTGCACAGGGCTGGTGAGGTGACCCTCCTTATAGCCCCCTCTCGTCCCCCAAAGGAAGGTGACCATGCCTGAACCAACCCACCCTTGTCCCCGTTCGGCCTGTAAAAGCCTCCCATTCTGTACGGCTCCTCGGTGCTCCTCCCCACGTGCTAGAGGGGATGCCGCCCAATCCAAGGACCATCAGATAAAGCCAATCAGATCTTCAAAATTTACTCAGTTACATTTTGTTTCTTAACAAGTCCCACCCTCGGGAGGCAGGAATACATCACCCTGCAGTGACAGTGATTTGCCTGGTTTTACTTTAGGGTTCCTTTTTTTTAATATGTGTGAAGTCATGAGGTCCACAGCACAACTGGCCAGGGCTGATCCCTCATCTGCAAAACACATGTCCCATAGCTACCTCTTGTCACCATGGCAACCATCCCAAGCCTCCCACCCTTCTCTCCTGGGCCTGCCCCTGCCTCCCCACGGGGTAGCCATGCAAGGCTAGTCCTTACTTCTCTGGACCCCTGCCCCACCTTCAGGGCCGGCATCCAGAGATCTAAGCCAGACACAACTACTCCTCTGCTCAAAATCATGAGTTCCCCGCCCCCATTCAGGGGATGCTCCCCCACTTGGTATGTGACCTCTGTGACCTCATCCTGTTCCTTTCTGCCCCTCACTCACTCACCTTCACCCATGCTGGACCCACCTACCTTCCTCAATACTCCCAAGCTGGTTCATGCCTCAGGTCCTTTGCACTGGCTGTTCCCTATGCTGGAATGTTATTGTCCAGAACCTCTGTACAATGAGCTCCTCCTTCCCTGACCACCGACCTCACTTTTCCCCCCACAGTCCCTCCTCAGCCCCACACCAACGCCACCCGCTCTGCTCTTGCATAACTGCCGATCTCTACCCGGCCTCTGCTAGATGGCAGCCGCGTGGCAGGCACGGGCAAGCTCTGCCTCATCCCCACTGTATCCCCACTGTCTGCAACAGTGCCTGGGACACAGTCCACGTTCAAGCAGCTGGAGCCCAGGGAGGAGCCGAAGCTGCAGTTCAAGCCCCAAGGCAGAATTCCCTCTTCCCTGGGGGAGGCTGTCATGTGTTCTGCTCAGGTGTCCAGCTGACCAGAAGAGGCCAAGCCGCTTTGTGGAGGCCGTCTGATTCACTCAGAGCCCACTGATTTCAAGGTGAATCTCACCCATAAACACCATCACAGAAACATCCAGAATAATGTTTGACCACATAGCTGGGCCCCATGACCCCACCTGGTAGATACATAAAATTAACCTCACAAACCCCAAACAAAGAGAAACCCAAAGACACCCATGCCAAGACACATGACGCTTACTTTCCTGAAAAACGAAGACAAAGAAAACTCTTGAGAGCAACCCAAGGGAAGTAAACCTTACCTACAGGAGAATAAGTATCAGAATGAGAACAGATGTTTTGTTGGTGGCTGGAAGGAAATGGCACGATATTCCCCATGTGCTGAAAGGAAAAAAACCCGTCAACCTGGGACTTTGTAACCAGCGAAGCTATGCTTGAGGAATAAAGGGGAAGTCAAGGCATTCCCAGATGAAGAAAAACCGAGAGAATTTGCCACTCATGGAGCTACCCCAGAATATGGCTGAAGGAAGTTCTCTAAACAGAAAGAAAAAGGAGGGACCTTAGAATATTAGAAAGGAAGAGAAGGCATAGTGAGCAAAACAAAATGGGTAAGTTAAATAGGGCTTTTTTCAACTTCTTGAGTTTTCTAATTACATGTATGTCTACATGTATATAGAGCAAATATTTATAATTATATTACACATGGGGGGTGGTAAAGGGACATAAAACAAGGTAAGTCTTCTCTACTTCATTCAAACTATTGAAATGGCAAAGCCAGTAGACTGTGGTTAGTGACGTGTACAACACATAATACCCAGAGTCATCACCAAAAAAGAGAGACCGAGAGATACCCTCAAAAACACTCTCAATAAACAAAATGGAATTCTGAAGGTGTGCGAGGGACAAAGGCAGAAAGGCGGGAAAAAATAACACAGAGAGAAGAAAGCAAACACAAACCGAAAATAGACATATATATATGGTATTTAAGATCTAACATATAAATAATTACATTACACATACCAATTAAGACATAGATTGGCAGAGTGGATTTAAAAACATGTCTCAACTAGACTCTGTCTATAAGCAACTCACTTTAATTATAACAATATTGGCAGAGAGCGGAAGGATGGGAATGACATCGCTTGCAAACCGCCATCCCATGAAAGCAGAAGGGGTCGCATTCCTATAAGACAAAGTGGACATCAGGGCAAAGAAAATCACTGAGACAGAGGGGGAGGCGATATCATGACAAAAGGGCCCGTCCTCCCGGAGACCTAGCAACCCTGAATGTGAATGCACCCGACAGCCATGATGTGAGGTGGACGCTGACAGAGGCAGAAATGGTCGAACCCACAGCTGTAGCTGGAAGCATCGGCACCCCCTTCTCAGTGACTGAGAGGTGTATGCAGGGCTAAGCAAGGATCCGGGAACACCATCCACCCACGGGAACTGGCGGCATTTACAGCTCACGACCACAGAGTGCATGCCGTTTCCAGATGCCCTGGGAACGTATACCAAGGTAGACCATATCCTGGGCCATAAGACAAACTTCAGAAATTACAAATAATTGAACCCAGGCACAGGGTGTTCTCCAAACGTGATGGAAGCCCTCCAGATGTCCACGCCTGGAGGATGAGGCGAAAGCTTCTGTGGGGCAAAGAGGAAACCCCAGGGGGAACCCAGGAATACGTTCAAATGACAATGAAGATGCTGCATCTGGACCGTGCAAGAGCAGAGCCACGGGTGAGAGTTGTAGTAATAAACGCAGGCACTGAGGAAGAAACGGTCTCAAATCAATCATCTAGGTTCCCAGCTCAAGAACCTAGAATTGAAGAGGAAAATAAACCCAGGGTGCCCAGGTGGCTCAGTGGGCTGCGCGTCTGACTCTTGATCTCGGCTCAGGTCATGATCTCAGCATCACGATATCAAGCCCCGCACCAGGCTCTGTGCTGGGCAGGGAGCCTGCTGAAGATTCTCCTTCTCCCTCCCCCTCTGCCCCTCCTCCCACTCTCTCTCTGTCTCTAAAATACACACACACACACACACACACACAATTTTTAAAAATAAGATAAACCCAAAACCAGCAGAAGGGAGGTGTAATAAACAGAAGAACAGAGATCAGTGCACTTGAGTGCAGAAAAACAATCCAGAACATCAATGCAACAAAGACCTGGTCTTCAGAGACATCACTAAAATTGACAAAACCCAAGCATGACTGACAAGGAAACAAATACAGAAGACAGGAATTACCGCTACAAAGAATGAAACAGGGCTATTGCGGCAGACCCGATGGGTATCAGAGGAGAGCAGGGAGTACCGTGAACAGCTGCACACACAGAAATGTGGCAAAGTTGACTAAGTACAGCACCTCCTAAATGAACACAAACTACCACCAGCTCCTGTCTGGCACCTGCAGGCACCAGGAATCCTGCCCGCGTCCAGGCAGACGACATAACCTCTGTTGTGGGATGGAGCCTACAGAGCCTAGAGGGGTTACCCCAGATCGATGAGGAAGAGAAAAACTAATTGGTTTGGGGAAATACCAACGGTTAGCCCAGGTCGAGCAGGGGTCCGAGACCTTCCAGAGACCCAGAAAGAGTACAGGGGGCTGGATCCTGGAGGGCAGACGGAGGAGGCGGCGGGAGCCGGCGTGGGGAGGGAGGTTGGAGGGAGACTCTGGGGGTGCTGATGGGAATTTGCAGGATGGTCCCCCTGCCATGTTCTCTTTAAAGAAAAATCTCACTGCTGGTTTTAATGTCATGCCGACACCATGAAGGATTCAGCAATCATGTGAGCGAGGCTGGGATCATCAAAGCAGCAAGGAGGAGTTAAATAATGTTCAGGCGACTGCTTTTCCTCTTGTTTATGCTGTGCTTTTGAAGGTGAAGAGTCCCTGGCCTCAGGGACGGCTTAGAACAGCAGAGGATGGGGAAGGGCTCACTGTCCTGTACATATCAGTCCAGACTATTCTATTCTGCCACATAAAGGAGCCAGGCCTCTCAAAGGAAGCCAGCCTTTCATAAAATGTCTTGGAAATTCAGTCAAGAAAGTGTGCATGTCTCCCTCAGATAACACTGTAGTATTACAGGCATTTAACTCCGTCAGTGGGCTATGGAAAAATAAAACGCCCACTTAAACAAGTGCCAGGAAATGCAGCAGAGCCGAGGAAATCCTCGGGCCTGTCAGGGCTCTGGGATGGCCAGGAAGGCTTGGCAGGGAAACTCGTGGCACGTCCTGATGACGAACCCAAAACCCTTGCAGGACCCTGCCATCAGCATTTCCTGGGGTGCTGGCTCTATATACAGGCTCCTGGCCCCACGCAAGACCTGGTGAACCCAAGTCTCAGGTCACGGCCCCCAAGGGAGCTGCACAGGTAACAGTTTTCTGAAGCAGGTCCTATGCACATAACTGGGTGACAGGGTGCCACAGTTGGGCTCCTGACTCAGTTTCTGCTGAGGCCAAAGCCAAGAGATGTAGTGGAGACCTCCATGGGCCACAGCAGAGAGCCCAAGGACCTGTGCGTGATTCACGGGTGCTTTCCCGGTCCTCGGCCTGAGCCCCCTGGAGGCCTTCAAGGGTTGGGGCTGGATTGTGGAAGGGAGGAGGCTGGAAAGCAGCAAGTCGAGTTCCTTGGAAACAGATGGGCCTGCTGTGAGTCCCACCATAGCACGGCCTACCCCTCACTCGAAGAGGGGACGGCTTCTAGGAGGCCCCTGGAGGGTCTGAAGTATGTCCCCAAGCGTGTGTAGGGCACTGATGCAAGTCAACTCACTCCCAAAGTCTGGGCAGCGCTGCCTGCAGGAGGCTGAAGGGCGGGGGGGTTGTGAGTCGGGTAATGGGCCACCAAGGACTGGGGCCAGCTGTGGGCCTCCTGGAGACAGATGGCACTATGCCTAAGATACTGTCTGGGGCCACTTTAAAGAGACTTTTCTCAGGAGAATGCCTGGAGAGGTGACAGGTTGGGAACACCTGTGTAGAGTGCGTCGCCACTTGCCCTGGGGCCATCCAAGGAACCACAGCAGAGTGAGGAGAGGGCTGGCCTCCGTCCTGGGGCCGCATAGATGGACGCTTCCAAGGGGCCCTGGGGCTCTTGGTGCCATGTGTCTCTCTCTGCTCCCTGCCCCCTCCCCTCCCTCGCAAGGGCCATGTGCCCAGGGCCTGCAAGGGCAGTGGGGGTCTGGGTCTGCCCACTGGGCCCCCAGTGCAGTGCCAGCCTTGAGCAGCCCTGTGCCAGAGGAGCAGAGACACCGCGGGACAGTGAAGATCAGAGTTTTGAGTCATTTTACTGGACTAACCACACTCCTTTAAAGAGAAATCAGACTTCTACTGTAACTAAGAAAGAAGATATGACTTTCCATTTCTGAGAAGGACCAGAGACAACACGCAGCCTGCCAGGCACCCCATTCACTCCATGGAAGCCTGCAGCAGCCCAAAGGGGCAACACTGACCACATGGGTCCTGAGGGGAGAGGCAGCTCTCCCAGGATCCAGAAACCCCTGGACGCTGAGCTAACCGCTCGAGAATTGGAGACTCCAAGTGGCCCAGGTGAGGAGGGTGGGTGAGCTCAGTGTGGTGGCCTCTGCCACCCTCCCCGCACCATGCACCCCAGTGCATTCGGCCCGTGACCCAGGGGCAGCAGACAAGACCTTCCGCAGATGTGGCAGAGGCTCCTCCCTCTGCCCAGCGTCCATCCGCACTCTTCTCCTTAGGACCAGAACCCGATTTTTAGCTGAGCAGTGATGGACCTCCCTTGCGCTCGGTATGGTCACATGATTCGGTTCTGGCCAGTGAGGTGTGGAGCGAAGCCTTGTATGCTACTTCCAGAAAGTCTCCCTAAGGAACATGGATAGGATGGCTGGATATCCAGCACCCCTCTTGGACCATGAGGATGAGGGCATGCTGGAGTGTCCATCCCTAACAGCTTCCTACAGCCACCCACCTCCAAACTGCTGTTACGTGAAGAGGGGGATAAAATATCTATCTTGTTGCAGACACTGATGCTGGGAAGATTTTGGTTAAACACTGCAGAACCTAATCTTGGCTGATGGGTAAATACAGTGACTCCCTCACACACCTCATCTCACCAAGGACACTACCAGCCTGGCACGCAGTGGGCACTCCCCCCAGGCTTAGCTCCAGCTCCCTTGCATGTGTCGGGGGCACATGTGCAGTGGGGGCTTCTCCCTTAGCTCTGTACACATGCTACGGGGATTCACTGATCTTCGCAAAACCTCCTCCCGATAGATCTCAGCGGCAGGCAACAATGGGGCGTACGCTGGCAGAAGTGATCGCGACTCCACCCAGGAGTAAAGGCCTGAGCTGTGACTGGACCTGGGTCTCTAGGTCATAGATGGCACACCAGTCCTGGCCTGGGATGGCTCTCTGGGGAGATGAAACACAGCAAGTGTCGTGGGTGCAATTGTGCCCCCTCCCCAAATTCATATGACATTTTAACCCTAGAAAAGGGATTATTGCAGGTGTAATGAGTTAAGAAGAGGTAAGTAGGCTAGGCCCCTAAACCAATATGACTGGTGTACTTATAAGAAGAAGAAACTGGACACACACACACACACACACACACACACACACAGGGAGAGAGAGAACACATGCCATGGGAAGATCAGAGTGATGCTGCCAAGGAGCCACCAGAAGCCGGGACAGAGGCCCAGTCCAGATGCTTCCCCAGGACCTGCCTTCGGAGGGAGAATGGCCCTATTCACACCTTGATCTCAACCTCTGACTTCCAGAACAGTGAAACAGTGAATTCCAGCTTTAGTGCTTTGTCATGGTAGCCCCAGCAAACTCATTCAGCAGATTATACCCACACCACCCTGTCCTTCAGGAGTTTACATGCCAGGCATCAGAGCACACTGGCTGACTGGTACTCAGTATTTCCTGGGTAGGAGGAGAAGTGGACGGATGGATAGGTGAGTGGATGGATGGATAGAAAATGGATGGCTGGTGGATGGATGGATGGACTAATGGTTGGATGGCTGGATGGATGAGTGAATGGATAGGTGAATGGACGGGTGGATGGACAGATGGATGGGTGGTGAATAGGTGGATGGACGGATGGATGACTGATGGCTGGATGGCTGGCTGGATGCGTGAATGAATACGAAGACGTGGGTGCATGGACGGCTGTGTGAGTAAGAAGATGAACAACAGAATGAATGCGTGGATGGAAGAACAGGGCAGCCACCAGATGCTGCAAGGATTCTGCAAAATGCCTCACATGCCTACAAGTGCTCACAGATCATCCCGGCGTGTGCAGCTGGCAGAATGGCCGCATCACGCCTATGGATTCCACAGAAATCAATGCAACCTCAACTCCAGGGAAAAATAGGCCATCATTTTCTGTAAAACTGCCAGGAACTGCCCTGATCAATGACTGCATCCATCTGTTTTACTCTTCACACCAGCTAGTTTTATTCCTCATGAATAACAAAGGGGGCTCAGCGGAAGAAGTAGGCGTTGCTGCAAGGGGACTGGGTGCATACCCCCCAGGGAGGTGATGGGGCAGGTCTGTTCATGGAGGATGACGTCTTGCAGACTCTCCTTGCCTGACAGGTGAGATGAGCATGGAGCAGCAGGAGGGAGATGCCAGCCCCCGGGTGTGCCATCCTCCATGGGAGCCACCTCGGCGGCAGGCGCTGCTGGTCTCCGACATGACAGTAACCACTACAGAGAATGAGATGGGGGCACCAGGGACACAGGCGTCGGTCACACACAAATCCAGGCATTTGAGAGTGAGCAACGATACACCCTCCCACTGTGAACACCTGGAGGGGCGAGCGTTCGCCAAAGGCTCAACTCGGAGAAGGATCCTCCCCGTCAACCTCGACCCAGGTTCAGGCGAACGGATGCCCAGTAGCCTCAGGAGAAGGGGCATGCAGGAGAGAGGCTGAGCAGTGATCCTGCCCAGAGCAAGGGCCCTGCACTTCATCAACCCTCCCCGGCCCGGGGAGCAGCCCGGCTGAGCAGCTGAATGACATAACCCAAAGCCATCCGTGCAGGCTGCCCCCGAGGCTCCAAACACTTAGCTGTGCCTGTCCCCAGTGCACAGGCCACTGGGCTTCTCCCCCCAAAATTAATAACTATTGGAAAAAACCTGATGGGCAGTGGGAAGTCTCCAGAAGGTGCTGCCAGGAAAAGCCGTTGGTTAATCTACTCCTTTCTGGAGCTCCGGACTCATTTGGCTGGGCTTCTGGGGCGCTTGTTGCCAACGCGGCCTCGGCTCATAAGTAATTAAGAGATAATTAACATTTGTAACATACAATGGGAAACATCTGGACCTACTGACTTATTAAAACCTAAGAACCTGATTAATCAATTGTGTAGAGAGATGGAACATGGGCTCAGGTTGGGGGATCAGCTTCCTTGGGTTCAGGACTCCCCACTCGGTCCTGAATAGGTGTCCTCGGGTCCCAAAGTCAGTGACACTCAAGTGTGGACTCTGTCTACCCAAGACACCCTCCGCTGGCCTCCCACTGCTTCCTGCTTCCCCAGGCGTCTCCAAGGATCAGAGAAAGCGGAGACCCCACCCTCTTTCATGGGCCAAAGTTCCCCAGGGTGAAGAGGAAGGCCAAGGTATGGGTGGGGTGGCACTTGTGTCCCCACCCGTCCCCTTCTCCTCCTGCTTCCCCTCCTTCCCCAGACAGTCACCTGGGAGTTCAGGAGAGAGGAGCCCCGTGTGTGCCTCCCCGGGATGCACCATGGCTCAGCCTCAAAAACGCCCGCAACTGGGGACAACAAAAATCAGCCGAAGCCAAGCTCCCTCCAGACAGGACCGTGTCTGTGAAGACTGTGCTCCCCCGCTCCGGTCCAGGACAGTCTCCCTCTGACCCCTCCACTTCTCCCCTCCATCTTCTGAGCGGCCGGGCAGGGGGAGATGTGCGGGAACACATGTACTCGATGAGCCCAAATGCACTCCCCAAATGCTCTGGTTTCCAGCCAGAACATGAGGGTGTTGCTCTACCACCATCCTCCCTCAGACAGGAGGGGCTGAAATAAAACCCGGTGTTTCCATGGATGTGGGGCAAAGCCAATTTAGGGCTGCGGTAATTCTCACCAGGGAAGCTGGGCAGCGTGGAAATCCTCAAGCTGCCCCTTGAATGTCACCCCAAGCCACTTCCTGGGGACTGTTCTTTGAGAAATGTAGGTCCGAACCCCCTCCGCTCTCTGCCTTCGGTGAGAAGCCTGAAGAGATGAAGAGAGGTACTCAGGGATGAAAATGGGAGGTTCACCTGTCTGGGGCCCTCTCCCCGGCCCGGGGCCACCTCTGTCTCTGCTTTCCTGCCACGCTAGGGGCTAGGCTCTGGGCTCAGGATGGGGGCTGTCGTCATGGCGTTGGAATCCCAAGGCCAAAGTGATGGGTCCAGGGACAGGCATGTTATGTGAGCGGACCCCGTGAGAGGCCTGCCCCAGGATTTCTCTCCCTCCAGCTCAGGGAAGAGGCCCGTCCTATCACTAGAAGATTTGTAGCCCTGGCTCCTGACCTGGAAAGGCAGCACAGCTGAAGGAACAAAGCCACCATGCAGGGAGGCCGAGGTGGGGCTCGGGGCTGGCTGAGAACATTCGGGCCCCAGTTCCCTCGGCCAGCTCTATCCGCTGCCCTGGTTCAGTTTAGTGAGCCCGGGGGTTCCTTGTTTTTACTCAAGGCTGTTTGGGCTGCGTTCCTGCTGTTCCCACCAAACACAAGTGCAAAGACCTTATTCGGCCCCATCATTTGTGAGAAAGGTGCTGGCACTCAGCTGGAGGGATGTGTTCAGGAAAAGAAAAAACAAATAGAAGAAAACAGGTATGAGAAAGTGATATTTAGCAAGTTAACATGACCACAGCAACAGGAGGGAAGGCTGGGTCCACTTAGAAAGACAAACCATTTTAAGTTGTTAAAACCAGCGTACCCTCACTTGCATGCGTCCCGTGAATGTTTTAAGCAGAGATCTTCTCACTTGGCCATTTGCAGGCAACCTGTCTCGACCTGTCCCCTCCATTGTAGTGGGTTTTCGGCAGATTCTGTTTTCAGTGGACTGCTTCTTGGCTTCCCAATAAAGCAGATGGAACAGGTGCTTTTTGGGGGGAAACGGAGAACCCCATGGGGGGAGAGAAGGTGTTGGGTGTGGAACCTCAGATAGTCAGCATAGCCAGCTGCAGGACACAGGGAGCAAAGGAAGGCTCCTCTGCTTTGGGGGGCTGACACCAGCCCACCCCAGACCAAGAATCCTGAGATGAAGAAAAATGAGCCAAGACCTGCTGGGCAAGACAGCCATCCAGGCAGGAGAGCCCGCTGCCGTGTCCCAAGCCCCGTGTTCTGCCCGGTTCCCCTTGAAGTTCTCACAAACACCAGGGAAGCATGAGCTCCACTAACACCCATCGCACGTGGGAAATTTTAAGCTCACTGCTGGCAAGGGGCTGGTCTGGATTCGAACTCAGGATGCCTGGCTTTCAAAACCGTGTTCCTTCTACCACCTGCTCTGGATCAACCCCAGCCCCAAGCTCCCTCATCAGGGTCCATCAAAACACAGCAGCCGGGTACCGCACTGCCCCCCCAGGGCCGCCTCACCAGGGCAAGTCACACCAGCGAGGACGATCTTGCAAGCAAGAAGGGAAACCGGCCAGGACAGAAAACTCAGTCACTTAGGACCACAAACTTACTAGGCAACCAATTTGCAGAGTCTGTCCTTAACTCACGCCACCGGCAAGGTCTGAGCGGGCAATTTGGGTCTATCAGCCTTTAAATTATAGAGGGCCGTATCCCTCCGTCAGGCCTGCCGCAGAGCCGAGACGGAGCGGCTCCGGAGTGAGTGACAGCTCCAATAAATGTCTTCCTGCCAGGAAAATAGCATTACCACGCGGAGGTGCTCTGGAAAGTATTGAACTTCGGGAAGAAATAAAATAAAAATAAAATGGCTCAGGCGCTCCCAGGTGCTCCGTCATTATTGCCAGATGCAGCGGGGAGAAAAGGAGGCCCATTATCAAATAACTGTCTCGCTGTCCTTGGCAGACAGTGGCACTGCGTCACAGCTCGCGAGCAGCTGGTCGTAGAGCGGCACCTGGCTCAAGTGGGGAATCTTTTCCCAGCCAGGAAAGCCCTCAAGGGGCGTCTAGGGCACCTTCCGTTCACAGCTGGGGAAACTGAGGCCAGGGCCACGGGGCAGGGCAGGGCAGTGGACCAGAAGGTGCTCAAATGCTAAAGCACAGGACACAGCACCCTGAGCAAGGCAGACACAAGACAAGTTCCCCGGCATCCTCTGATGGGGGACAAGAGCCTGCTCCCGGGCACAGCTTAGGGACCCCAACAGCTGCTGTGTAGCCTAGTGTAGGGTGAGGAAGGGCAGGTTAAAACCAGAGTAGCCCCCAGACACGCCCCAGCCTGCTTCTTACTTCCTCCATTGCTGATGTTAGGAAGCGTCCAGTAATGGGTTCTGATCCTGAGGTTTAGTGGTCTGTCCTTCTGGTCTACCTGCTCCTCTGCTCTCCCCTCTCCCCCCACCTCGTGCCCAGCCCCGGTGTCCTTTCCTCTCCTAGCAAATGAGAACCATCTGAGGCCCCCATCCTGCTCTTTCTCTCTGTGCCAGGGTTCTGGAAAGACCACAGACTAAGATCAGTAGGGGTGGGCTTTCTCTCCTCATGGCCACATCCCTAGACCCCACCATGGTACCTGTCATGTAGCAGGTGCTCTGTGAACTTGTCAAGTGCATAGACGGGAGCAGAGATCCAACAACGGACCGGACTTTGACTCAAACAAGAGAGTGTTTCCCAAATCCTCATCTTTGTGATGTCCTTACCTTCCCTGTGGAAGTGCCCTTGGCACCCTCAGCACGGAAGATAACAATCAGGTCCCTGGACCTCCCTGTGACCACCAGGTCGGCACCTGGGCTCGGAGACTCTGCCATCCCCCACCATTGGCTTGTCCCACCACACTCCCAGAGGAGGTTCTCTCCAAGTGCGTGCCTCTCACACTCCAAAAATTAGAGTAGAACCGAGGAAGGGCCCAGTGCAGGAGGGTGGAGCTGGACCCCGGCATGTCCCCAAAGCCACACTGCAGGGAACTCCGGACGCCTGAGTCCAGCATCTTCAGCTACAGCCCTGCGGAGCTAACAGTCCCAGCCTGCAGGAATCGCAGGGGAACAGAGAAGGAAGAGCACCTCTGTGGGCACTTGGCACTTGTG
This sequence comes from Ailuropoda melanoleuca, assembly GCF_002007445.2. Taxonomy (NCBI): domain Eukaryota; kingdom Metazoa; phylum Chordata; class Mammalia; order Carnivora; family Ursidae; genus Ailuropoda; species Ailuropoda melanoleuca. The sequence continues at coordinate 3,658,646 of NC_048228.1, forward strand.
CACAGGTCACTCCATTAGCATGGAGGGCTTGAGCCCTCGCTGACGCAGCCCCCCAAGCAGTCCCCATCCGCCGCTCCCAAGCATCTGTGCAAAGGGGTTTGATTCTGAAAGCACACTTCCTGCTTCCCTCCCTCCGTGGGTTTACCTCCTCGCCTCGTCAGGCACTGCTTTTCTCCGTGATGTTTTACAGGTGTCTTTCTGAGTTAAACAACTGGAAATGATTTCCACAGCCTTGGCGGTACATACCCACATCACTGCCACAGAGAATCTCTAAGATGAACCGTAGACTTCTCGGGTCAGGAAGGCTTCTGAAAGAGCATTTTTAACTCATTTCCCTGACGCTGGGTTGGCTGCCATTCATGTGCCCACAGCCCGTAGCAGCGAGATCACAGCTCAAAGGCACCAGAAGACCACGTGGAACACGTGGGACAGTCCCATTAATCTGTCTCAGGTGAGAGGGCCTCTGGCCAGCAAGAGGCAGGCGGGAAGACGGGGCAGGGGAGGAGTGGGCACTGGGCTCTGGCGGCCCATAGTCACATGCGTGCGGAGCACTCAGGGGATGTGAGCGGGGCTAGAGACCACCACCCTGGGACTCAGAACGCTGGAGGTCAGACTGACTTGACCTGCTGGGCTACCCCAGAAGCCAGGATGGAGGTCAGGGGATGTGTGACTCCTGGAAAGTCCCGGGGGCCTTGCTCACTCACCTCTCGCTGCCCCCCCCACTTCCCTCTGGAAGCCCGTGGCCCATGGCCCCCAGCCCCTGTGGGAAACACCTTTTCCAGATTGCCCCTCACCCTCAGGACTCCTGGCAGGGCCTGGCTTCAGACCGACCTGGGATGGTGGGCCTGCATGTTCTTCCCGGCAGTGTCTCTGGCAACGTGCTCCAAGGGTACCCAGGATTTGTTCTGGTCGGCTATGGTAAGACACACAGACATGAAAGGGACTGCCATGAAGGAAAAAAACGTGTTATGCTCACAGACTCCAGAGGAAGGGGCACGCCCCCTGGGGCCACATGGGTAAGCACCAGGGTCAGCCAGGAGGCAGGAGGCAGGGGGCATGTGAGCGAAAGCTTTCCTGTGGTTTCCACGGGAAAGAACGGGGAATGCAGGCTTCAGATTGGCTAGCTGGAATAATTTTGGGGGGTTCTGGAGCCAAGGGGCTGTTTCCAGTTGTCCGTACCTGCCCTGGGGTGACTGGGGCAGATCTGATAAAGAGGGTACACAAGGGCCGAGGCTGGGGATTGGCTGCTCTGCATTTGAAGGGCATCCTCAGAGCCAGGTGTTTACTAGCTCTGGGAACTGGATGACCCTGGGCGGGCCATCCCCCAGTGCCAACAAGCCCCTCTCCCCCACTGCTTTCAAAGCATCAAAATACAGAAAATAAAAGACATGGTCAAAATCAGCCCAGGGAGGTCCTAGGGCCACCAACGACCTAAAACAGAGGCTGCTGTGCAAGAAGTTTCCCCATCTTCCAGGCAGACCCGAGGCTTGGGAAGCAGATTCAGGCAGAATTTCAGCACCTGTTCACCAACTAGGCCCAGGCACCCTTGAGCAGTGTGTAACCAGCACAACGGTTCAGAGGCCCTGGGAGGCCCTGCCTTCCCTGCCCAGGGCCAGCCCAACCAAGCCAGGGGGACAAACGGCTCCACTGCTCTGAAGGTGCCCACAGGGACAGAGCACACTGACCAGCCTGTGTCCTGCTGGCTCATGCTCCGTAGACAAATCTGAAACTTCCAAGTGAGGCAAAGCTATGCTCAAAACTCTTGGGGGGTGAGCATCCTGTTCCTAAAACATGAGCAGGGATGGAAACCATCAGAGAGGAGCAAGCGGTCTCCCAAGAGACGTGTCTATTCAGGGTCCTACCCGCCTGTCCCCAGCAGTGCCCGACCAGGCCTGGACCTTTTCCAGGGCTCCTGCAAGTGATCCCCGTCTTTGAACCTCTTTCCGCAGACAAGGACGCTTTCTTGGAGAAAGCAGCAGCCCCCGTTGGAAAGTAAAGAAGAAAGCTTCTCCCTTCCGTTGTCCTCGGAAAAGACCGACCAGAAGGGCTCCCGGAGTGCAGCAGCGTGCCGTGTGGCCGAATGGTTAGGGTTATAGGCTCTGCTGTTGCAGAGACATTTTTTCCCTGGCAAACGAGTAAAATGAAGTGATGTCCTAACCTCAGGGTGTAGCATGTTTTGTGAAAAGCAATTTCAAAGCAGAAAGGTCAGCCCAAAGGAGAACACTGTTTCTAAAACCGGATCCGGCCGAAGGGCAGCTGCTGGGAGGGAGCAGGGCGTCAGTGCCCGGATCCAGTGAGGCTGGGAGCAGGTGGTGGTTCAGTCAGGATGGGTCAATGGAACCTCTGGATTTTGTTTAGTTCTGTTCTTTCTCAGACCGATGTTGCTAAAAGTCATATCCGACGGTGGCCGCCCCGCGAAGGCCAGCTCAGGGAGCCCCTATCCACCAACCCAACCCAGTCTTAGGGAGACTGAGAGCCCGTTCTCCATACCCCCCTGCCTCCTGCAGCTACAGGGACCCAGTACCTTCCCTCCCGATGGAGGAGACTACAGCCAGCTCTCCTTTCAGAAGGCGTGAGAGCCCCCCCAGGCAGGGAGGTCCTGGTTCCAATCCACGGTGTGGTGTTTCATGAGCAGAAGGTTCCCAGACCAAAGCCAAGCAGTGTCTATAAACCATAAGGGGATAAAGTTCCTAGAGACACGTAGAAGTGAACCAGCCCCTGTTAGTCTCCTGTTCCTGTGAGGGGGCAGGCCCAGCGTGGGGAAAGTGCCATCCATGGTCCCCACAGCGATGGAGACGCAGGGCTGCATCTCCGGGGACCCCAGAAGGAACCGCCATCACCATCAGAACCCGAGTCCTTCTCCTGGACCACCTGGACACCCCCCCTTTGAAATCCTGTTGTAAGTTGCCCAAATGAACCATCCGGAATTACCAGGGTGTCACAAGCGGCCCAAGCCTCCTCGGCCAAGAAATAACTCCGTGGTAGTTCACATCAACTCTGCACATCTGGTCAGCCGCTCAGGTGCAAGGGAAGTTGCAGGGTCCAGGCCCCGCCTTCGTGCCGTGGTGATCTGGGAGCAGCTGGGAGCTCCAAGAAGCCTCGCGTGTTGTTGGAAGTAAAGGCGCAGAGCAGCCAGGCCGCCGGGAAGAGTAACGCCAGAGGCCCCCCCCCAGTGCTGTGGCTGCTGCCTTGTCCCTGGAACCTTCCACTGGGCACCACGGTAAAAATCCAGTACAGGTTCAAACAAGAACAAAGAGGCTCATCCACCTTGGACCCCCCCCCACCCCACGAGAGAGGGCTGGCGCCACCGGACACCCCCGTGGGCTTCGCAGCGTCTTCAGTGAGGGTGGGAGGGACGTCGCCAGGCGGCCTCGGGCTAAGGCACAGCGTGTCTTGGGACCCAGACCCCACTATGGATGGCTCCACGAAGCCATGAGCCGAGAGCTCAAGGGTGCCCGGAAGCCCAGCTCTTCTGTCTGAGGCATTAAGAAACCCTTCGGTTGGTGGAGCAGGAGGCCAGCCTTGGCGTCCCCCAGGAAATAGGGTCACGGCTTGAGGGCACTCCATGGCCCTGAGTACACTAAGTCCGGGATAATTTCAGATGCCCCCGAGCTCTGGGAAGTTCAGCCCGCTGCCCACAGAGCCACAGCTGCCCTCCTCCATGAGGACGAGGGAGAGACGGTTTCTTGTGGCAGGACATTCAGCAGCACCTCCTTCAGGAAGCCCTCCTGAAGCCCTTCCCTCCTCCATGAGAGAGGCATGCCAGGGCTCTCAGAGCACTTGGACACACTGCCCAACATCGACACTTCTAACATAGCCAGGGTCTGTCTTAATCCCATTTGGAGCAGGATGGGAACAAAAACTAATGTCCCAGTGAACTGTAACTGTCTGGGCAAAGACCGTGTTTGTCACTGCATGCCCAGAACTTGGCGAGGCGCCTGCCCATCGTTAGAGCTGAAATAATAAATGTCGCAGATCTAATAATAACAATAGTAACAGCCAGCATGGACCACGGGCTCTGGGCCAGCACGTGCAGACCCTTTACCTGCCTGAGCCCGAAGAGGCCACGGCTTACCCGCAGGTGGCAGGTGACGGACCATTCAAATGGGTTAAATCCCTCATCCACAGTCAGGTCACTGCTCAGGGACCGAGGCTGTCAGATCCCAGGGCCTCTACCCAACACAGCAATGAGCTCAGCCCTGGGTGAGGGCGGTGAGGGAACGTCCATGCACCATTGCAGGAGGCAAACTCGAGTCCTGGGTCAGGAGAAGCAGCCCAGTCGGACCAGCCCGGTTTGGCACAGGAGAGGCCACACCCCACCCGGGCCTCTGAGTTCGCTGTTCTCAGAGGGCATAAGGCTACGCAGACATGAGGGGAATCACAGTGCTCTCCTGCGGAGCCTAGGATCCCTCCTGAGCCCGGGAAAGTAGAGGGAGGGACCAGAGGTCCAGCCCCAGGGGTCAGAGGAGCCCAGGGTGGGTGGAGGTGGGGGAACATGGGAAATCTCCAGGGTGTCTTCTGGAGGGAAGACAAACCCAGAAGCCTCCCCCCCATGCCAGCTGCCCCCCACCTGTGCCTATGCTTTGCATCTAACTGTGGTGCAGACAAACTGTTCCTGGCCTGGGGTGTGTTTGGACGGACTGATTACATTTCATTAAGTGTCTTTAAACAATTAATGCCAGCAAAACCACGACATCATGACAATTAAATCTACATTAAATGCCACTCTGAAATTTCTCTTCCGGGTGTCGATGGGCTATTGGCGACTCTACCGGAGGGGACTGGAGAGCTGTTGAAATGCAAACAGTAAGCAGGGCTGGGAAGGGAGGGTGGGTGGGCTAGGGCAATGATGGACGCCGGGTCGGAAGCAGGGGGGCGCGCTTGTCCGGTGGGTGTGGGTCTTTACGGGTCTGTGGTGCTGTGCTGCGTATATGCTGCCATCCGTACTCTCTCGGTTCCTCGGCCTCCCTCTTGACAAGAGCTCCCCGGCCACCCTGCCTTGTTCCCGGACAGTGAGAGTGGCTTGTGGACGTGTGGCTCAGACCTGGCCTGGCAGACAGCTGCATTTCCCTGACCACGTGATTGGTCCTGTGACACACATGTGGTCCTAGCTGAGCCCACGGGGCCTGCTGGGAGGGAGGCCGGGAGGAAGGCAAGCCTGGAGCAGTGACAGCCACCATGCCACAATGAGGGTGCACTGAGGAGAAGACAGAAAAGGAGCAGGAAAAGCAGGAAAGGGAGCAGGTGGCCCTGGGGGACCCCTTGTGAGCCCCTGGATGGAGGCGTGTTTTCTACCAGGTGGTGGGTTTTGTGTCACTAGCAACTGACTAAGATGTCCCAAGAAACCATCCCCTCACCCTAGCGGTGAGAGCTAACGACGTGTCTCGAGTACTTTTAAAGGAGTTTTAAGGCCGTTTGCTCTGAGGTGCACTTTGCCATATCTCTTTGCCCTTTTTGAGATGCAGACTGCAGGCAGCGGGGCCAGCCCAGTGCTGGGAGTGGCCCGAGTCCGGCTCTGCCGGGAGAGAATGTGAAGTGGCTCCCCAGCTGGCTTGTCCTCCTCTGCAGGGACCAGGGTCGGGACCAGGGGGAAGCAAGTGAAGCATTGGCACAGCCTTCGAGTGAGCTCCTCTTTAAAGCTCGTGCCCTTAACTGACCCAGACCCAGCCCTGGTATGGACGATGTCCTCACCACACCGGAGACAGGTCTCAGGCCACAAGCAGGTCCTAGAAACCGTTAACCCCGAACTTCAGCCCCAAGTGGCCCACCCCTTGCTGGCCCCGGACAGCCTCCTCTCCTCTTGGGGCTTTGCTTTTCTCATCTATGCAGAGGCAGAAGTGATGAGGGGAGCCCCTGGGGCCAAGCTGGCCCTAAGCTGTGGTATTCTCCTGCGTGCTTCTGGCAGTAGACCGGTTCCAGAGACTCCCACACGCCTGCAGCGGGTCAGCCTGCAGCCCGCAGGAGCCTCAACCCTCCTCTCCAGTCGGTGAAGTTGGACCACAGCCACCCCGGAGGCCTGGGGGCTGGCTGCTGTTCGCTCCCCTGTGACCCCGGCAAGACGGAACACGCTTTCTGCCCTGTGGCTCCTCGGGAAGCCTATGCCAGGAAGAAACTTTGAAACGGGGGCAGATCATTCCTGGCCCTGAACAAAACGAACGTCCTCCCCTGAGGCACCAGGGCACACGGCCCCTGAGGTCTCTCCAGGCTGACGACGGGGGCTGTGGCTTCTCCTCCCAGCTCGGGGTCACAGAGCTGTCCCTCTCTGTCCCCAGTGTCGAGCCCCTCGGCCCCACCTGATCCCACAGCAAACCACCGCATACCTCAGATGTTCCATGAGCAGCAGCTAAGTCATCCCCGAGAACAGCAGACGCCCCAGGCTCCCGGGGACACAGACACCTGACTCAGCGTGCGGGCCGGCATCGGTCTGCAGGCTCAGCCAGTGCAAGGAGAGGGACCCCCGCCCGGCTCCTCCCTCGTCTAGCCACCTCCAGCTCTGCACTGAGAGTGGGGCCTGGCGTGGAGAGAGGAGAAAGAACAGGAGACTCCGAGGGAGAAATCCAAGCAGTTTCTCCTACCACTGCTGCCTGCCCAGGTCATCAGCAGGCACCCCCCCAGCTCAACATCACCCACACCACGAAGCCTTCACTGAGAGTCGGCTACATGCCCACAGCCGTCCTGGAGCACGGGGTCCAGGTCCTGGCGCCCGACAGCTGCCCAGTCCGAAACCCAGCTCTGCCTCGGGGGAAGCACTCGCTTCTCCCGTCCCAGCCTCTGCCTCCTCCCGTGGAAAACGGCAATAGCGTCATCAACTCATCCGAGTGTTGCGATCACACGCACGGCACTTAGCAGGGAGCCTGGCATGGAGAAGTCGTCGGGAGGGCTGAGCAGCTGTGTATTAGGGTCTCTGTGAGTGGTCATGGCTTCAGCATCATGGAACTCACAGGGGGTGAGAAGGCGGCACTGCCGGGAGGGTCATCTCGAGGCCGAGCGTCACAATGTGCCCAGAGTCACAGAACAGGGAGGAGAGACTGAGCCGGGGCCTGGCAAGGGTGCCTTGGAGGTGGTTTGGAGCACTGGTGGGAATTGGGGTGGCACTGCCCAGGGGAACACAGAGAAGTCCAAGGTGGGGTGAGGATGGTGCATGAGGGGGTGCCTAGAGCAGCCAGGGGCAAGACGGGGAGACATTCTGCCCCCCAGTTCCTGCTCTAGAAGGACATGTGATCCCCTGAGCTGGGAAGAGCTGAGAGTCCAGGAGACTCCAGAGGGCCAGGCAAATGCAAGAGCCACAAGGAGAAGGGGCAGAAGGTAAGATGCTGAAGGGTTCCTGAGCTCATCCATCACCAAACACCAGCCTCCGTGCCAGAGAACAGGCTTCAGGTGAGCAGGAAATCAAGCGCGGGCTGCAGGTAGCCAGCCTCGTCCCCCCCCCTCCCCGCAGGGTTCCAGCCCCAACCCTGTCATACCCCAAGCTCTAGTGGTGCCCCCTTTCTCCCCTGAGCACTCTGGACATTTCGGGGGGAATGAGTCTATTGTGGGGGCTCTGCGGTGCATTGTGGGAGCTTTCGCAACACCTCCTCCCTCCACGACCCACCCCCCACCCACTTCACAACCAAAATGTCTCCAGACACTGACAAGGACGGTCCCCGCGGGGATGGGCAACATAGCGCTTGGTGGGGAGCCGCTGGATTAGTGAGAGGGAACGCTGAAGGCTTCCTTCCAAAAGAGAGTGAAGCAAAATAAAGAAGGCTTTTCCATGCCCTCAGCTAATATACATTAGCCAACTTTATTGCACTGGGCGCTGGGGACACCTGGGGTTCACGGTCCAACAACACTCATCTGTGGCAGGAGAGGGACTCGGGTGCCCAGACGCTTGCTTCTTTAAATCTTGCTCCAAATCTACGGCCTCTTGAATATCAAGGGCAACCTGCAGGGACCAGCAGGCCACCTGCTCCTGGAGGTCGCCCTCCACAGGAGGCCTGCCGGAGCCGTAAGTCCGCCTGGTGGAGGCCTTGGGACGCGTCCCAGAGCTTGCCCAGAGAGGGGCAGAGGGAGGGACGGTGTGAGGACAACGTGCCACATAAGGCTCCTGTGCTACTGAAACCTGAAAATGCAGCCTTAGGATTTAATTCACAATCTGAGCGGAGTTTTTTCTCACACATCTATACTCCTTCATGAACAGCTAGAAATGTCCATTATGTTAAACGATGAACAATAAGCAGAAAGAGCACCTCTCGGTCCAGAGAGCCACAGTCTCTCCGACTGCCAATCGTCAATCCTATCTCAACGGGGAGGGGTGCGGGCCGGGCACCCCTTCCCCCAGCTGTGGTGGCCGTGGGGCAGCGCCCAGAGCAGGGTCCTGGCAGACGGAGGCTGGAGAAACGTGCCAAAGGCAGATCAGCGGGATTCACATGGATGTGAGCGCAGACTGAGGGACTCTCCCAGGCCTGCAAGCCATTGCTCCCTCCCATCTCCCCAGCTCCGGCCCTCCATGGAGCTGACACTTGCCCACGGTCACACAGTGAAGAAGTAAGCGGCGGGTCAGGATTCTGTCCACGCCCTGTCTACCCCCCCAACCAGGCTGTGGTCAGGGGGCCACTTGCATCAGACAGAACTGCTGGGGGTGGGGGGGGTTCTCATTAAAAACCAGGCTACTGGGCTCCACCGCTGACCTAAAGAGTCACGTCTCTAGAGGGGGACCTGGGGGCTGCCCTTCCAAGAAGTGCCCGCATCTCAGCTCGGAAGCATCCCCTGGTCTCTTGTGAGCACAAGCCACAGACACCTGGGGTGGGGGAGGTCCTGTCGCCAGGACTCTGCTCCATCCCAGCCCTGCAGCAGGGGCTGAGACTCCGAGGGGCTGGCCGCACAGGGCCCCAATGCCCAGCTCCAGCCCTCCTGGTAGCAAGGACAGTGGGGACTTTGTTTCGCTTCGTTATCTGCTACATCCCCCCCGCCACATCATGCCTAGAAGAGCACGTGGCACATAGGAGGTGCTCAAAAATTACTGGAGAAAAGGAGGGGAGAGTGAAGGAGAGACAGAGTCAGGGAAAGAGGGAGGAGGAAAGACAGGGAGTCACGCATGGCACGATGCTGCTGAGGATGGAGGCTGGGGCTCTTCAGCCAAATCCCAGCACCCTGGAAAGTGCCACCCTAAGGCCATTCAGTCTTCTGCCACGCCCCCTGGCCAGACTCCCCAGAGCCCCCGGAGCCTGGCGCCAGGTTGCCCGGGGTAGACAGCCAGGAAAAGCTGTCGCATAAGCGAGTAGGTTGAACGAAGGAACCAGTGGATGTGGCCTTCTGCAGCTTGAGTGAGAGCCAGCAGGTGCAGGGCTCCCGATAAGGTACACTGCCCATGTCACTGCACAGAAAGGACACAGAGAGTGCCCAACACACACAGACGGTTCATAAACACTTGAGGAAGGAAACAGGCTCTGAGAACCGAGGTTGAGAGCCAACTCCGGGGAGGTGGGGGAGCAGGACAATGCCACAAGCTCTCCTGCTCCCCACAGGGCTGAGGACCCCAGGACAGCTCTCCTGCCCCCACAAGCTCTGGCCACTCTGACTGGGAGAGAGCCTGGGCCATCGGCCTAGTGCTGCGGAATGAACACACCCTCCAGCAGCCACGTCTAGGTGGGCTCCTCGGCTGTGTCTGCTCTCTGCGCCTGGGTCCGCACCACACATGGTGCACACGCTGAATAACTAAAGGGAGAACCAAGTGCCCAAGCAGAGAGCTGTGTGACCTCCTCCAGGAAGACACAGGCCCTGGGGGCCCCGCCTCTCCTCCCCCAGCCCCATGCCAGAGCTGCCCCAGGCTGGCAGTGGGCACGGCGAGCACCCCAGTCTGTCTCCCAGGACACGGTCTGGTTTGCTGAAAACGTTGTTTGTCTAGGGGCAGAGTTTCCACTGGAAGGCTTTCTGATGGGTTTGGTTTGGGATTTTAGAAAGATAAAAACGTTTTTTAAAAAGCAAACTGTCAGACTCCTTCCTATCTCTGTGCTTGCAGAGGGGTGGGGACTGTGCTGGCTCTCTGTCCCCCATGCTGTCTCCAGTTGGGAAGGGAGTCTCCCCGACCCTTGTCCACTCTGGCCGGCCAGCCCACAAACCTGGATCCCAGAACCTCTCTCATGCCCCAGAAATCCCCAGATTTCTGCAACTCCCTGTGGTTTCCATCCTCGGTCTCCCATCAACTCCTAGTGCTGGCTTCCAATGCCCTCTCCACCTCCCTGCCCCCCCTTCTCCTCTCATCTCTGGGATGGATCTCCCAGTCTTCAGCCCCACCAGGCCCCACACACCAGGCAGCTCGTATGTCAGGCTCGACTCGTTTCTCTGCCCAGGGCTTTCTCACCTAGAGTGGACGAGTGGAGCCAGCTAGAGGAGGGAGCAGCGAAGGTCCTCTGGCTGTCCAGCTACTTCTCAAAGGCTGGGCTTTCTGGAGGATTCTCCCGGGTAACAAAGCAATTAGAAGCACCCACCAGTCAAACGGGATGGATAAAATTTCCAGCATCAAGTATGACTCCACGCTTTAACTCTGGAGGCCGCAGGACCTGAACTTGCCTCCCCGTGCAAGGAGAATACCAGATGGCACGTACCACCCTTCAATAAGCTGGTGAGGCCCTGGACCAGCTCTGGCCGTGGAGGCCCCTGGACATGTCACTCCTTCCTCTGGGCTCCCTGCAGGCTGGAGCTCCCTGCAGGCTGGGCGTGCCTAGGAAGGATCCCAGTCATGTCAGGTCAGAGAAGTAACCCCCGTGGGCTTGAGGGCACATGAGTGGGCGGGTGTGACTTGGAACTGAGGAGATGGCCAGGGGTCCCCCCACTGCCCCAGGCAGGCTTCCAGGTGCCCCCTTCCTCTCTTCCACTCGGAGTCCTGCCTTGGGAGAGACCCTCACAGAGTGACACCCTCTGTGACATGCAGCTGACCTCCAGGAGAGCAGCCACAGCCCAGACAGCCAGGCCCCTGCTGCCCCTGACCACACTGCCGCTGGCCCTGACTCCTTTGAGGAGTAAGTGGCTTCCCATCTCCGGCTCCTTCACGGCCCGGCAGAGTCTCCTCTGTTTCTATCATCCCCGTGGCTGAAGGCCTTTGCGTGGTCTGGCTCTTTCCAGAGGCTGAAGCAATTTACCTGAATAATTTATTGGGCACAAAGGCGGAGGGAAATTTGGAATCCTGAGCCACCTCTTCCGAACAAATGCCACTTTGCAGCGTTCCCATTCCCGGGAGTCCCCAGCACTTAGCAGGGCTGGCGGCAGGGCCTGGGGGCAGGGGCTGGGGGTAGAGGCAGGGGAAGGAGAGGAAAGGGATGCTCTCCCTGGAGCCCACCCCCCACCTCCCACTGGTCCCCAATGACTTCATTCTAAAACAAAGGTAATGTTGGAAATTAATTCAAATGCGCTGTCGAAACAGTTATGTAAGCAGCTTACTTTTAAAGACCTGGACCAGAAACGCAACCTGGCGAAGGCTTACATAAGCCGGGGGATAATGAGCTGCTGGAATGGGCAGCCCTGTGCCGGCTTCCAGACCCTCAGTGGAGCTGTCGGCCGGCAGAGCCGGGCATTTGGGCACCAGCTGAGCCAGAGCAGGGGCGCACGGGGCCCCTACCAGGTCCCATCGCCCACCTGCGGACTCAAAGACCAGAAACATGCAAGACAGGAACGCGAGCTTCAGAGGAGACCGCTAGGGGCCTCCAGGCTTCAGGACCCGTGCTCTGCCCTCCACCTGCCTCCCAGCTCCAGCCCCTGCACCACCTGCCTCTTCCCCAGCAGAGAACTTCCCGCGGCACAGTTTCGTTCTCTGTGGGAACTGCCTTGCCAGGACTTCGCATGCTTGCCCTTGATTTCTTCCAGGTAGGACTAAACTGAACTCCTCTGACACCGTCGTATTCATCATTTCCAACGCAGAAAAGCAAAGCAAATGACCACTACCCATATGATCAACCTCCCTACTAATCAAAGAAATGGAAACTAAAATAAGATTCCTCTTCACCTCTCAGATTGATCAGATTTTTAAAATAAATTTCAATGATGCTATTCCAGGCAGTGAGGGTAGAGTAAGACAGGCACTCCCAATCACTGAGGACGGGCATGTAAATTGGCATAACCATCTGGAAAACAATCTGTCACTTTGTATCTATCAGCCAGGCTAGGCCAGGGTATGCTATAGAAAAAACAACAAAAAAAGTAATGGTTTATAACAAAGTCTTGATTCTCTCTCCTGCCACATGTCCAGAGCAGTTTGGTTGTTATGCTGGAGGGAAGAGTGGCGTGCGTGTTGTACTGTTCCTCGCTCCAGGACCCATGCTGATGAGGCAGAAAATACCTAGAATGTTGCTGGCACCTGTGGTGGAAGGGAAAGGAATGAACAAAACAGGAGCTGCCTCTCAACCTCTGCCCGGAGGTGACACACATCACTTTTGCTCGTATTTCTTTGGCCAAAGTAAACACATGCTTTGACTTCTAGCATAACTATGTGATAGAGAATGAATGGATGGATGGATGGATGGACGGACAGGTGGGTGGATGGATGGATGGAAGGATGGATATGTGGATGGATGGATACATAGGTGCATAGTGGAGGGACGGATGGATGCATGGATGGATGGATGGACAGACGGATGGGTGCATGCATGGATGCATGGATGGATGGATGGATGGATACATAGATGCAGAGTGGAGGCATGGATGGATGCACAGATGGATGGAAGGACAGATGCATGAAGGGATGAATGGATGGCCTGACAGATAGTTGATTGTTATATGGATAGATAGAGGCATACTCCATGAGAACATGGATTTTGTCTGGCTTTTCATGGCATTGGTTTTTATGTTTTGAACGGCACTTGACACACAGGACATTTTTTTTGAAGGAAGGGGTGACTGGATGGACGGATGGATGGATGGATGGGGGGAGGGAAAGAGGGAGGGATGCAGGGATGAGAGGTGAAAGAAAGAGCAACAACAAATGCAGGAGTGAGGACAGAACGAAAAGGCAAATCCATAAATGGAAAAATGGACCAGAGAGAAGGGATCCAATCTCTTAATGGATAGATGGTGTGACAGACACTAGTTTTTAATAGAAACCCAGGTATGCCCCCAAGGTATACATTTGAGGCATTTGGGGCACCTGGATCTTTGTTTTGTAATGTTAATTCTGGAGAAGGACTAAAAGACATAGAGCCAACTTTGAGAAAGAAGAGGAAGGACACTGCCTTCCCCCCCCTTCCTTCCTCCCTCCCTTCCTCCGGCCCTCCCTTCCAGGTCCACAAGAACACTGTGAACACCTGTTCTCGCCTGGCACCATGCCAGGCACCGAGAACACAAACATACTTCCACCCATCCAGATGCTCGCAGGTCAATGGAGGGAAAGAACAAGTAGACAGATCTTTATGACATTGAGAGATAAGTACAAGGATTGAGGTAAATCCAGAGAATGTCAGGACCCAGAGAACCGGCCTGTGAAAGTCCTGGGAGGTCAGGGAAGGCCACCGAGAACAGGTTGCCCCTGCACTGGGCCCTGAAAGATGACGGCGAGCTGAGCAGGGAAAACCCTGGGCAGCAGCTCACAGGGCAGGGGCTGCCAGGAGGAAAATGAGGCTCAGCACATGTGACAGTCAGGTGAGACCAGCTGCTTTGGTGGCGGCAGGTCTACTCCCTTCCCTGGACTGGGGGGCCATGGAGGGATAAAGGTCTTCAGAGACCCCAGCTGCTTATGGACACCCACTTACTCCCACGTGGCTGCAGCCTGAGGTCCAGCCTCCAGCTCAGCACTTTTCTCCAGCAGTGTCCAGAGCGAGAAGGTGGGGAGGGGGCCTGTCAGACCCTTCCATGAGATCTGCTTTCTCAACAGTGTCAGAGAAAACCTCCCTCCCTACCCCCGCCTCACACACAGAGACGTCTTTCCACCCTAGGAAGGGAGGCTGAGCTGAGACCTGGCACCGTCAGAGCCCCACGCCCTTTGGAGCCCCAGATCCAGGTGTGCAGGAGACTAGACAAGCCTGGACTCCCATTACCGGGGCCCCGGGTGTGTGTGTGTGTGTGTGTGTGTGTGTGTGTGTGTCACGTGTGTGATGTGTGTGCATACATGTTCTTTCTTTTTCTCTTTCTTTCGTTTGTCCATTGTATTTTGCACCGACTGCTCAGATGCTCTCAACTGGAAGAGTCCCAGCCGATCTGCGCCTGAAGCAGCCAGCCTGTTTTCCAGGAACTTCCAGAGCCGAAGGGTAGGACTGACGCTGAACGCTTCTGGAATTCAGAGCCCCCCCCCCAAGGTCAGCTCGGGCCTCGCAGCTCTCCTTCCAGCTCAGCACCTCCCCGACCTCCATCAGCCGAGGCCTGAGCGGAGTTCAGAATTCTGTCTCTGTCTGAGATGCCGCTCCAACGACCGGCTCAAGACATGGAGAGAGACAGAGACGCACGTGCAGACACACACTCACAGATGCTCCAGAGACTCGGGCAGGACCATCTACCGCCCAGCACGGCCCGCTCCCGGAAGCCGGGCTGGACGGGGGCCTTGAGGCCACGCTTGCATGGGGAAACCCGCATTTTCCCCCGACACTGGCCTGAGCACTCTAGGACAAAGCCTTTCCCAGGCTGCCAGGAGGCCCGTGGGAAGGGTTCTCAGCCTCCCTCTGTCCGCCCACCTGCCGACCCCGGGCCCCACAGGGGTGAGGTCTGGTAACAGCCAGACGCAAGAGCAGAGACCCACACAAAGACTCACACACATGTGTACATTCCAGGGAAGAAGTAAAATCCCCACTCCCGTTGCCATGGCGACTCAACTGGGAGCAGTGGCAGGAGCTTTAATTGGAAGTGCTTATTTGGCTGAAACCCCAGGAATAATCAACAGGAGATTAGGGACATTAAGAACCAGCAGGAGCCACACAGCGTCTTGGAGGAGGCGACAATGGGAAGGACAGTCCCTCTGAAAACCCCCGACAGGGACAGGAACTGTCGTTTCCATCTGCTCAGTGACACCACCATGCCAGGCCTGCACCAAGTGCTCCGCACACTTTATTTCCTTGAGCCCTCGAGCAACCTTGGGTTGTTTCTCCCACTTTACAGATGGGGAAACTGAGGCTCAAAGAGGTTAAGGGGGTGGCCCACATCCACCCGGGACTTAGAGCCTGCTCAGAATGACTCCAAAGGTTACCAGCTCTCAAGCACTGCGCTGGGCCTCGTGTCTCCCAGAAGCCACCGACACCGGGTCCTGGGACCCCCAGAGCCTGCAGCTCTTGCAAGGCAGGTGGGACGCCAGGGCACCCCAGCTGCTGAAGTGCAGCACTCAGCTAGCCCAAGGGCCTGGCCAGGGTTGGCCTCCCAGATCCGGACCAACGCTCACATCCAGGTTACTGCTGGCTTCCTCCGCTGGCTGCCTGCCCCTGCTGCTTGGCTCTGCTCCTGGCCACCAGCGTCCACCCTCCAGCCCTTGGGCCTGGTGACCCCTGGTGGCAGCCATGGGACACTGCATGGCTTCCTCCCACACCCCAAAGAGGGAAGATGCCAGAGCAGGACGAGAGGGGCAGCTTACCCCGCACCCAGCACCCCTTGCTGGTGGCCGGTCAGGAGTGACGAGAGAAGCAGGCAGGAGAGGCCAGTTAGCGCCCAGCTGCTCTCTGGGCGCAGTGATCGCGTCACCATCCACCAGTACCGAGGCTGAGGCCCACAGGCAGGAGCAGACAGGCCTGCCGCGACGCCGGCGCAAGAAAGGTACTTTCACCCAAACGTGTATCCACCTGGCAATTTAAATTACTTTTTTAAAGCGAGTGGCATTTACTCAGTTGGCATCTTATTGAATTTCCCCTTCCTGAACTACTCAAATATGCAAGTCACTGTTCTTGCAAACAGGAGGACTCACGGTTCAAACAGTGAGGGAGCAGCGCTCAAACCAGCCAGCATCCCCTGGAAGTCAGAACAGGGAAGGCTGCGAGTCCATCGGGGAGCCCGCTCCTTGCTGGCGGGGAGCACAGGGTGGGGGAGCTGGCGCAGGGCTCAGAGGCACACACATTGTCATGCCAGGATCTAGGCCCCTGCTGCAGGGAGGCGAGCTCTGCTCTCCCATAGGGTTCCAGGAGCACATCAGGGTCACCCCAGCATGAGCTCTGGGGAGACCAGAGATACCTGGGGATTCCCACTCCTTAGCCAGATGTAGGGAACCGGGGTCGCTCCCATCCCTGCAGGCCTGCCTTTGGGGGGCAGCACTCAGTGACCCAGACAGTTGGGTGAGACCGTGGGCTCCCTTGGCCCCTTTTCATGTCCCTGATAGAGAAGTCAGGAAGGGCTGACTGGTCTCCTCCCACAGCCTGTGTGCGACCCAGAGGGGACAGGAGCACATGGGGAAAGAAGGACAAATGGCTCCAAGGCTCAGACCTCCAAGCAGCCCCAAAAGTTCCAAGGCAGAGCCTCCTCTCCAGGAAGGGCTGGCGCAGAGAAAGCCTTCCAGAAGACTGATGGAGGGAAGAGGCGAGGGGGGAGGTGGAAGGCAGGAAACAGATTTGGGAATCAGAGCAGCCTGCGCTGGCACAGGGCCCTGTAGTCTGCTAACTGTGACTTTGGCCATGTCACCTCCCTCTGACCTTCCGCTTCCCCATCTACTCACCGGGATCAACAACAGCTCCTCCTCGTGGACAGTGGGAGACCTAGAAGCATCGCTCGTGTAAAGTGTATGGTACAGCACCCACACAGGGTTGCTGAGCATTTATTCCTGCCACTCGGGTTCCCCAGGTAGCCCTCAACAAGAGGGTGTTCCCAGCCCCTCCTCCAGGCTCCTGTGAGGCGCCCCCCTCCCCCCAAGGCTAAACCTCCTTCCCCACCCAGGGCTTGGCCCGGCCTCAGCCCCACCCAGCGCACCTGCTTGGCTTCTGCTCTGACTGTGTGAGGAGGATCCCCTGACTCCCGCTGGCCACCCGGGCTTTGCCTACCACCAGCTCCTTCCTCTGGACCCAGGGACATCCTTCTGTTCATCCTGAGGGATCCTGAAGCTCCATGGCAGGTCTGAAGGAAAGAAGACAGTTTTCCAGCATTAGGGGAGCCAGCCGGAGAGCACAGGTGGGTGGGTGGTCCTCGAAAGGATCTGTTGTGGACTCCAGGGCTGCGTGATGGGATAGTTCTCAGGGCAGGACCAAGGCCCGGACTGCAAGCACCACCATGCTATCTGCTAAATTTTTTGGAAGCCTCTTACAAACCCTCAGAGGAGTGCAGTCCTAGGAAAATGGGAGGGGAGGACCTGCTGGCCAGCCTGGCCACCACTCCCTGAAGTCCCTGATGGGCAGCTCTGGAGCCCTGCGTGCCCCATAGCCGACCCCCAGGGGCCTAGAGGAGCCAAACCCTGTTGGCAGGACTCTGGAGAGGTTGCACTACCTCGAAGAGCCAGGCGCCGGGCCAGAGAGAGCATTCCTGCTGGGAAAGCTCCTGAGAAAAGACAGGGACCGGTCCTCCCCAGCAGAAACCCCGAGGCCTCAGACACAAAGGCTCCAAAATTGGCAAGTCTTCGGACTGCTGCTAGGTCCCCTGGAACACCAGAAAGACCCCAGTGCCAGGGAGACAAGGGGCTCAGAGTCCGGGTCCAGAGGCTTGACCCCCCACGGTGGGAGCACGGCTACCTCCGTGATGACAGCCAGATGGGGGGCATCAGGGCATCTGCCTGCTAAGAGCTGGGCCCACCCACCCAGCTCTCAGGGTTCAGGCTCAGTAGCCGCCGGCACTCAAGCTCCAACCGTGCCCCCCAAACTTCACAAGAGCCATAATCGCGGGGGTGATAGCTGCCATTTACTGAGTGTCTGTGACCACCCAGGGACTCAGCATCATGTCGCCCCCTCCCCCACTAGATCTAAATGAGCTGAGTACTATTCTAAGTATGATGATTACTATGATTATTCTTGGCCCCACTTGCAGATGAGAAATGGGAGCCACAGGGAATTTGAATTACTTGCCCCCTCCCAGGGGAAGCAGCTGCACCTTGATGCAAACTCAGACCTGCCTCGCCCCAGGGCCTCTGACCTTTGCCTGCGAGAGGGGCCCTGGTGCATCCCACCCCTCGGTTGGGCCTGTCCTCCATCTGGGTCCCTCCAGCAGGAACGGGAAGCTGTCATCTTTGGGACAGGACCCAAGGAGGAAACCACAGTTCCTCCTGCCCCCTGAGTCCCTCCTGCAGCCTCAGCTTCTTGCCAGGCCTGGAGCAAACTCCTCGGGGGAGCAGGAGAGCGACACAAATGGGACAGACGCCGCACCCTCAGCTGGATGAGAAGACCAGCCAGAGCCAACGCGGTCCCCTCAGGCGCAGCACGCAGAGCCGGCGCGCACAGCGCTCCTGGAGAGTTGTCTGAGCACCTGATGTGTCAGATGCCTTGTCAGAAGGAGTGGTAAACAGCCCGGGCAAGATTCCTGCCCTCAGGGGGCTCATGACCCCGCAGACAGGTAACTAGGGGAGGCAATGAGCAATTCCACAGGTGAACAGGGCTGCTTTTCAGAAAACAAGAGGGAGGCAGAGAGACAGAGATGGAGAGAGAGAGCCGAAGACAGAGATGGAGGAGGGGAGACAGAGACAGAGAGATGGAGACAGAGGCAGAGGCGGAGATGGAGAGGGACAGAAGCAGAGATAGACAGATAGGGAGACAGAGACAGGGAGAAAAGGGGAGACACTCAGGGTGAAGTGTGCGCCGCAGGTGAGCAGAGAGTGTGTCCCACCTGGGCGCCAGCCGCCACTGTGTCTTCTCCCCGGGCAGCTGCTGAGCTTCGCTTGGGCCTGGTGCTGAGCAGCCCTCCGCTTTCTGGGGTGTGGCTACACCTCCTGGTCCAGGTCAAATTCCCCTTCAGCCACAGAGCCCAGATCATACAATTCTCCACATTCCAGATTCTTCCTCCAGCCCCTACTCTGCACCTGGAGGGTCCCACACAGCGACGCCCCCCGCAGCAGCCCTGCAGCCAGCCCCGTGGAGGTTCACTCGGGCCAGGGCTAGGCATGGCGTGTTTGTCCATCTGCCTGCGCTGCAGGCCTCCCCCAACCCCAAATACCGGGTGCACCCCTCCCCAAACAGCCCTGCCAGTCGGCCAGACCAGACAAGAACCTAGACCGTTCCAAACTGCTCCTAAGCCCACGGCCCTGCGGCTAAGGCTGAATTCCCTTTCTCTCGTGGAGAAAGGGGGCCTCGAAGTGCCAGGGTTCAGGATAGAATATGGTGCCTTGACATACTGAGTATTTGAACTGAAGTAATTTGAGACAATGCAGAAGCAGGAAGGACTCTCTGACCCGTTCCAGAAGCAGGTCAGAGACCCTCCTGGGACAGATGCGCTCCCCACACCTGGAGGAAAGGAGCACCCTTATCTCCAAGAAGGAGGGTTGGGGGAGGGACAGGCCAGCCCTGCTGAGCTCCCCCAGGTCACCACCCTGAGCTCACACGCTTCTGTCCCAGCTGGTTTTCCACCACTCGCCATTCTTCATCAAAGCTACCGTAAAAATACTCAGGTCTGACCATCTCCTTATGAAACCTCCCATGCCACATAAAACATATTAAATAAATGTCTATGTGTCGCAGAGCCCCAGCAGAGCTAGAAGGGCAGAAGGAAGCTGCCGGAAGGGGAGCAGGTGGGTGACCTGTGCTTCCCTCCCCCACTCCAGCAGGGAGTGCTGTTCCCCGGGGGACTACACTCCGCCGGGCACCAGGCCAGGGCATGACTGTTACCTTGCCGAAGGCCACGCTGACACTCTCAAACTTCCTCACTACCAAGCCACTTAGGGAGGGCCGGAAGGGCCGGGCTCCTCCAGGCTGGAGGCCCACCCAGGGGCCCGCCATGGCTGGCACTGCACTGCAGAGGCTGGGGCTACCCACCTGCGGGCCGCTGTGGTCAGGGTTTAGGGCTGGACAGGCAGCCTGTTTTCGATTCTGAGCCCCTGACTCTGAAGACTCTGAGCTTCTCCATTTCCTCCGTATCAGGAGCCCCAGGCGACCGTGTCCCCGGGAGCAGGTGAGGAGCCCAATGCCATTCTCCCTGCACAAGAGCACAGGCATGTCCTCTGCCCCTGAGGCCAGCATCCTGGGCTGCGAGACTCAGGGGAAGAACCTGGCTCAGGCCCTTTCTCCTGGGAAGGCAATGTCTTTCTTCCATCCAACCACCCAACAAAAATCTGAGCTGCCCGGCGGGCTCCACAGTTGCAAGAACTCCAGTTCCAGAAAAGCAGAGCCAATCCCCCTGGTATTTGCTAAGTTGGGGATGGGGGGATTGGGGGTCAGGGGTGCATCCAGAGTCGTTTTGCCTGGGGGGAGCAATGCCCCCCCCTTTCCTGCTGTCACAGCCCCAGCCCCTGGGCCAGGAGGGGGAGATGGGCATCTCCTAAGGACGCAGCAGCCAACCAAGTCAGCCGTGAGCCCCGAGCCCTGAGGCTGCCTCTGCGTGGGACTGAGCCCTCCCCACCCCGCCACGGGAGCCCATGGAAGCCCCATGTACCCCTGGAGGCTGGGAAGCAAACAAGAGAGAAATCCCAAGAGAGCCCCCAGTCCCACATGACCCAGAGAGTGGCTGTGGCCATCCCGACCCCTCATCATGGACTCCCCTCCAGGTGCCCACCCTGTGGCAGGCCAATCTGGCCACTACAACCAAAAACCCATAAACCAGGCAGCTTATAAACAACAGAAGTTTATTTCCCACAGTTCTGGAGGCTGGAAGTCCAACCTCAAGGCACCAGCAGATCCAGCATCTGGTGAGGTCCTGCTTCCCGGTTCAAAGCCAGCCCTTCTTGCTGTGTCCTCAGGTGGCGGAAGGGGTGAGGGGGCTCGTGGAGTCCCCTTTATAAGAGCACAAAGTCCATCCTGAGATCTCCACCCTCATGACTGGTCACCTCCTGATGCCAGGGTCCCAAGATAGCGGAGGGTGCCCCCTTAGGAAAAGGCCAGCCCAGAACCAAGATCCCAGACTCCTCAACAAGGGGTCAAGCTGCTCCCAAGGGGGCCCAGGGTGGCTAGGGGTGAGGCCAGCCTGAGTCAGTGCGTGCTGCAAGGGCACAGAAGATAACAGTGCTGAAAACACAGTCCGCCCAGGACCCAACAGCCAGATGTGGTGAGTTGAGACCCCCAAGACCCAGTGTCTGGAGCCAGTGGGCATCAGGTGCTGTGCTGGGAACCTGGCTGACATGTTCTCCTCCAGCCTCAAAACAACTCTGTGAAGCAGATGCTTCCATTACCCTTACTTCACAGATTGGGAGAAGGGCTCAGAGAGGTTCAATAACTTTTCCAGAGTCACACAGCAGGCAAGCAGCAAAGCTGGGATTTGAACCCCGGCCCTGCGATGCCACAGCCCATGTTCATTTCTCTGCCTCTGAGGACCTGCTTTCTCGCTGTGGCTTCTGGCTCCCAACCCTCCTTACTCTGAGAAGAACCCCTTCCTCTGTCTTTAGGACGGAAGTAGCAGGTCAGCAGAAAAGCTCCTTTAACAAAACTTGACAGAATCCCCTGCACAAGCATCCTTTAGAAAGGTTTGCCACGAAAATGCTTGCCACAGTGTCCCTGCCAGACAGAAGTTCCATCCAAAAAGACAATGTGATGGGGCGAACTGGGCCCCTCACAGATGCTGAAGTCCCAACCTGACTACCTGTGAAGATGACCTTATTTGGAGACAGGGTCTCTGCAGAGGGTTAAGGTGAGGTCAACAGGACTGGAGTCCTTAAAAGCGGGAAAATTCTGGCACAGAGACATACAGGGGAGAGGCTCGGAGCAGATCCTTCACAGCCCTCAGAAGGAGCGCACCCTGCCGACGTCTCCATCTCAGAGTTCTCCAGAACGGCGGACAATAGATATTTGCTGTTTAAGCCACGCGGTCTGTGGTGTTTTGTTACAGGAACCCTAGCAAACGAACACCAGTGACCAGCCAGGGTTTCCGGAACCGGCAGAACCCCGTTGAGACTCTGACAAGTACGATAACCAGCCACCAGCTCGGACGTTCTCTGAAAATGCCCCCCTCCCATCCTCGTTCTGGGAGGGGAGCCCGGTCAGGTCAAGAGGACTGAGAAGATTCTTGAAAAGTTAGCCCAGCCTTGGACCCATAACACTCGCAGCTTTCGGCAGGACTGCCATCTCACCTCCTGCCTCCGGGCGATCCCCGGGACGGCAGAGGCTGAGGACCAGCACGGGGGAGGCGGACGTTCCATGGGCATCTGCATCAACCCAGGCTGGGAAGCAATTTTTCAAAAGCAGAGCAAGTGGAGAAGCTTCACTCACAGGGACTTACCAGGTCACGGAACTATTTATCTGGAATTACTGCACATAAAGCCTCAGGTTCGGTGTGTGCTGCTCCTACGGCAGCAACAAGTTTCTGTTATTAAGAAAGAAAGCTCTCAGAGCCGAAGGAGCATGAATATTTGCAAATTCTGTGCAAATTCCACTTCTCTGTCCCCCACAAACCAGCTCCTTAAAGAGCCTTCCAATTAGAAACACTCGTTCGCTGCTTCCATTCCAGGGACAAGAGCTCCCCCCTTTGTCACCTGCCGGCCACTTGCACAGGAGCACCCGCAGGCCTGAGCTGCAGCTCTGCCCTGAGCCCAGCCCCCACCACTGTTGGCATGAGGTCATGAGGCCAGGGGCCCCCTCCCCCCCAGGCCCTGAGTACCCTCCCTGAGGCAGGGGAGGTGGGAGTAGGTACGAAGCGAAAAGGCTCTAGACCCTAGTGGCCATGTGGTTGGTAGACCAGATGGCTCACTGATACCAAAGCGCTGGAGAGAAGACCAAAGCAGGGGCACCACGGCGTACAGCCAGGGGAAGCAGGTAGTAATGTCAGAAGCTATGGGTAGCAGTCAAGACACCGGCTCAGCACAAGGGGCTGATTTCGGGAGGGGACACTGTAGAATAGAGCCTGCTTCCTGGAGAGGAATTAACCCAGAGATGGCATGTGGACGCCCCCAGCCCAGCACCCAGTGCACCGGACACTCAAGGAATGTTGGCTCTGTCTCCAGCCTGATCCCTCCGTGTCTCGGATCCTCTGGGTCTGAATGGGAAAGTGACATCCACCCCTCTGGCACTAAAGCAGCAGCTGTCTGATTACAGACTGTCGTGTCCTTTGTCCCCAGAGATGACATTTTTGATCTGCTGACAGGAAAGCCAGCACTCAGGGCCCTGAAACGTACCCAGACACAATGAAGGGAAATGAAGGGTTTGAGGAAAAGCTAAAATCAGACTAATGGGAACGAATAGCTAACGTGGTTGCAAAGTTTCTGTTAAGATTAAATAAGGCATTTAACCACACAACCACCCCTGACGTAGGAGCTACCATTACTCCCATTTTGCAATCCAAGAAAGCAAAGCAAAAGGAACGGCCTCATTTTCCTAAGTTCACAGCGATGCAGCGAGGACGCAAACCCAGGCCCTCTGGCTCAGAGTTCTGCCCACCCCTGTCCTGCCATGCCGTCTGGATCCTGAGCCCTAACTGGCCACTGGAAACCCTGTCCCAGCAACCTCCCCCGGCGGGGAAGTTGTTTGGTGAAGCTATGCCATGGGGCACTTGAAACTACCCTAGACCAAGGGAGCCTCTGGTGTAACCCCCTCCCCCGTCCACACAGGAATAAACTGGGGCCCTGGGAGGGGAAGGATTGAACACGTCAACAATGCTGACTCCTAGAATGTTCTCCATTCTTGCTTTGCTGAGCAAGACTACACAGATGAGCTTGTAAGAAACCCCACTTCTGACCCGAAAACCTTGGGGGGAAACAAGCCACTGAGAAGCAGCCAGGGTTTTAGGGGTGCTTACTCTTGCTCAGGGTCTTAGGGGTGGCATGCTGGTGGGGCACAGCCTCAGGGAGGATGAGAGGCAGACAATGCCGGTTTGGGACCGAGCCCTGTCCCAGAACAGGACCACAGCCCAGAGCACCAACTTGCTTGTCTGGAGACGGCCTACCTGAGGCCACACCCACCGCTCCACAGAGAAGGGTGCGGGTCTGCTGGAGAGCTGACTTACCAGAGCGATAAACACTGCCCTGATGGGAATTCTGGTCCCTGAGCTGCACACGCTCATAGAACATTCCTCTTCTTGTTCCTACAGTCCCTCTTTCCCCGGACACTGCAGTCCGACACACAAACCAATCCCTGAAAGAGAACACGCGGGGCCCGGGAGATGTGGAGGGGCAAGGAGGGAGAGAGAAGGGCCAAACATCTGGCTGAAACCCCCGCCTCCGCCAAGAACCTCACACTCACAGGCCTGCAGTGTCCAATTCCACCTGCTGAGAGACCCCGCCACACAGCGTGGAGCCGGACAGCTGCTCGGGGCCCCTGCCCGAGGCAGCCACTGCAAACCCGTGTCTGCCAAGTTTCCTGCTGGAGCTTTAAAGTCCAGGCCCTTTCCACCTTCCACTCCTCACGCAGCTACACTCTGTGACATCAAAATAATGCTGTGCCCTAAACCTTGCAGGGAAGCGATGCTGGAATGGCCTTGTATTCAAATGGAAGGAACTGCAGAGCAGGAGTCTGGACCCCTCCCGCCCGGAACGTGGCGCGTCAGTACGTGCGTGCAGGGGGTGGGGGTGGGTTGGGAACGTGGCTGTCCCAACTCCGATCTTGGCTCTGCTACTCTCTTGGCTCTGTGCCCTTGAGGAAACTGGGTCACCTCTCTGTGCCTCAGTTGTCTCACCTATAAAATCGTGGCAATAAATGGTGCCTGCTTCATTGTGAGTTGGGGAAGCAAAATCCTCTAATGCAGGACATGTGCTTAGAACAGGGCTGGGCCCCATAAACACCAGACGGTTGTTACTAGAATGACCAGCGTCTCCTGAGGGAGGAAGTCGGGATGGCTGGGGAGGGAGGGCTCAGGGGGCTTCTTTGCAGAGCTCACGAAGCCATCCGGGTCTCGGCAGACAAAGCAGAAGAGGGGGATGGCAGGAGATCCCTGGATCTGCTGAGCTGCCCTCAGAGGTCCAGAGCAGGTGGGGTGAGGGGGTAACCCAGGTGCCCACGCTGGTTCTCCAGCAGGGCCCTCCCCCACTCCAGAAGGGGGCTTTCCCTCTCCTGCCACTTCCTAGGCAGCATTTCCGAAGCTGGGATCTCACACAGAAAGAGAAGCTTTTAATGAGAGTGGCTGCAAACGTCCCCCTATTCTCGGCAAGAGAGCACGCACTCATCAGAGCGGTGTACCTGAGCCGTCCCCGCCTCAAGCACTCCACGAGGACTGGGCTTAAGGAGACTTCGAGGCGTTGTGTCACGTGCAGCCGCTCAGTCAAGGGCATAGCCCGCTCTGCACTCCCAGCAAGGAGTTCACGCTCAAGGACGCGCCTGCAAAGGTGACATCCAGGAGGAGGCAGGGGTGACAGACGGGAGCTCTGCAAATCAGATCCACTGAGGCACCGGCGGGCCCCCACAGACATCTCCCAAGTGCTAAACCCCACCCCACCCCCAAAACGGTGCCCCAGAGTTGGCAGGAAAGGGGCCTGCAGGATGGGCAGCTGTCATGCACTCCACACACAGGCTGCAGGACAGCAGGCATGCTGGGCACCTGAGACTTTGTTGCCCTTCCCACCCTTTCTTTGGGGAGGAAGCTGAGCCACCCCTGGGGCAACTTTCCACAGTTGCCACAGACTCGTTCTCTCGTGGCTGTGTAGTTCAGAAGCCTGGGTCTCACTGGGCCCCCATTCCCTGCTCACAGTCCCTGCCTCCCTCTCCAAAGCCAACACCAGTGCCCCCTCTGACCTCACTTCTGTTGTCATCCCCGAGCTCTCTGACTCTCTGCCTCCCTTGTCCATTTCCAAGGACCCTGTGATCACACTGGCTCCACCAGGATACGGCACGCTCCTCTCCCTGTTTCGAGGTCAGCTCACGAGCACCCTTGATTCTGTCTGCAACATGAATTCCTCCTTGCCACGCAGCCCCCCACATTCACGGGTTCTGAGGCTTCAGACTGGAACATCTTTGAAGCCAGTATCCTGCCAGCCGACACACCCGTTGCACAGACGATGACAAGAACGGTAACAAGCACTAGTTCAGTGCTGACTGTGTGCCAGGAACTGCTCCCATTGCACAGATGACAACGACAAGAACGGTAACAAGCACTAATTCAGTGCTGACTGTGTGCCGGGAACCACTCCACGTGTCTCAGATGTCCTGCGATTCCTCTAGGCGGCCGTGCAGCAGACACGCTATCATCCCCTTTCCATATACGACGGAGCCATGGCGCCGGGAGGCTGAGGGATCGACCAACGGTCACTGGCACCACCATGGCGCCCAGGCATCTGGCCCAGGAGCCCCCTATCAAGACTGCTCTCAACACTGAGCCCCGAAAGACAAGGGACATGGAAAAGCGGCCAGAGGCTACGGAGCCAGAGGCAGGCCCCTGAGCACACCCTCGCCCCACCGCGGAGACCAGCACACATCTGCGCTCTGGGGCCCGAGGAGCAGGACTGGGCGCCCTGACAAGTACCCGCCCGTGGGGAGGGGCCGGCAAAACCTACAGGCCCCAGAAAGACAGACCCGCCGCCAGCACTCCGGCAGCGCGAAGGTGGGAGCTGAGAAGGCTTCGAGGAAGCCAGTTATTATCTCTGCCGCTCCCCCCACGGCCCCTGGGCCCCCGCAGAGGCGAGAACACAGCGCGCCCGGTGGCAACTCAGAGGCGGCTCATCTAAGCACTTGTCACCGCTCCAGGCCAACTGTTAAAATAACTCTTCGGTTGTTATTACAAAGTAATAGATGTTTATTGTAGAAATTTTAGAAAATGCAGACAAGCCAAAAGAAGGGGGGGAAAAATTACCCCAAATCCCCAAACTGCAAAGGCACCACTTGACATGTTTGCACATCCTTCCAGTAACTTTCCTCAGCATTCACTTCTGTGTTTTTCTAAAACGAGCTCTCTAAAAATGGGCTCAAACTTTTCTTCCTGTTTGGCAAAACGCCTTTTCTCCTGAATGTACCACGACGGTGTGGGGGAGAAAGCTCTCTCCCCTTCTCCTCCTGCCTCCTCCTCAGTTCCTCCCCAAGAAAGGGAAGCTGGCGGGGCCACCACCCAGGAGGGCCACGTTTCCACGTGACTGGCCACGAGACAAGAGATCACAGGCACATACACGCACACACGTGACTACCTGAACACAGGCGTGCACGTATGCACACGTACACCTGTGCGTAGGTGTGCGCGCACACACACGTGTATATGCACATATCCACACACGCACGCGCACACACCGGCACGGCCCCCTCCTCTCTCTGCCGCAGGTGGTCTCCGCCCCCAGCTGCTCTTGCCTTACTCTGACCATGGGGCTCTGCCCCCGTGTCCTCACATGGCCACACTGGCACCTTCATCCGTGCTCTGTGCTATCTCAAGGTGGGCAGATCTGATCTTGAGAGAGCAAATGAGCCTTACTGCGGCCTTAAGCCCCGGCCCTGCCTTCCCGGCTGCTCTCCGGAGAACCTAGCATGGTGGTCTCGGGCCTGCACACAACCAGCGAGAACCCCTGCGTGCCCATCCGCTCCTGCTTACTGAGCACACATCCACTCTGGGCTCCCCTGGCCGAATGCCATCTGAGAGCCCCACCGCTTCTGCCAGCGGCATCGTTGTTGTCATGCCTTTCCATGCCATCAACGTAGGAAACCGCAGGGCATCCGGGGGAGGACTCCTGGAACCATCCTGTGCTAAGGGACAGATAGAGGGTCCCCAGTTGTCCCCAGTTAGTACCCACAACACCGTGATCAACACCACGCACACCCGTGTCATTTCCTGAATGCAATTACAGTGGAGGCCTGAGTCACAGCCACTCAGGTGGGGGACCCTTGCAGGGGGAGGTTTGGGGGACACCAGTGGTCAGGGCAGGTGATGTGGGCCCCTAGGGCCTGGAAAGGAAAGTACTTCTGGGACCTTCTTTTAGGTGCAAGGGAGCCATTGAAAAAATCTAAAAACAGGACTCTGGCCACTGTAGGGAGAGAGTTTGGAGGGACAGCCTTGCCATCCCTGACTCATCCCTCTGGGCACTCCCAATCTCCTCCCCTGTGCTCTTCCGTTCTTCCCTGAGAGTTACATCTTTGAGTAGAGTGCAGGCTCCCTGCGTGGCGGGCCCAGCACCGGGAGGGACCTTCACAGGGAGTCCTTGTGGTCCCAGGCCCACGCCTTGCCCCTGTGGCCTCCCTGCAGTGCCCCTTCTCAAGACACACCACCGCCCACCTCTGCAGAGAGCCTCCCAAGCTCAGAAAGCACGAGCGAGGGCCAAGCAGCTGGGAACGAGCTGTGGGGGCAGGGGAAGCAGGTGCTGCCTCCGGTGTCCCCGCGGGTGCCAGGCTCACTGGGTGAGCCCAGGAACAGAGAGAGCCCGGCTGCCCAAACCGCTGGGGAACCCATGGTACTGGTGACGGCAATGGCTCCTCACCTCCTGGCTGCAAGAAGGGAAGACCCGATGATTTCTTACCCCTGGCAGCACCGCGCCGGGAAGGGTCTGACCCCCTTTTCTGATGTCTGAGAAAAGCTCACAGCTTTGAAGCCTCACCACCCTGATCCCCCTGGACACCACATCTGCACAAGCCAATAAGAAAACTGGGTGCTCCTTTCTTCGGCAGTGGCAGGCAATTCAAACCACGCAAGCCTCTGCCACATGGGACCTCCCAGCCTGGCCCCACCCCAACCAGGGAGAAAGCCCAGGTCAGACCCATTTCTTCGCTTGCGAGCCCTGCCCTGCGCTCCCAGGGACCTCTACTGCGTGAGTCCTAAGCCTCTCACACCCTGTTAGGATGCGTGTGTGTTTGCCTTATGTTACTGTGTCATCATCAGTCTTCACATCAGAACCACACGTTGGGGCGGGGCAGGGCAGGGGGGCCCTTCTGCAAATGCCCAGCAACCAGACAAGAGGGCCCCTGGCCTGGCCCCAAGTGGCAGGGAGCCCCAAACTTCAGAGGCCCCTACCTGGAAACTTTCTAAGCCCTCCCCCAGTGCCTAGAACCAGGCAGGGTGCCCCAAGAATATTCCAGGGCCTGCATAAGCCTGTTTGTCTCCTTTCAGCTGCTCTGCCGTCTGCCCAGAGCCTAGGCTCACTTAGACGCCCCAAGGAGCTCTGAGACTCATAGTCGTGGGGTCATCCTGGAGTCCTAGATTGGGCCCCGGCTCAAGGATGGGTGGGGGGGGAATCCTGAGCTGACGGCTCCCTCTGGCCCGTGTGGTGCATTTGTTGCGGGACTGATGAGACCTGGCCACCGCCGCAAGCTGACATGCCGATCCTAGGTGACTGTCTCTCATGCTGACCATGAGACTACTGAAGGCTCCAGGCTGCGGATGGTGCCCCACCGGCTCTGGGGCTTGAGTCCCTGTGCGGGCCTGCATGTCGGCTCCTGCCTGGCTCCATTCTGACCCTGGGGTCTGACCCTTTGTGCTGTGACCCCACTGCTGGCAGCACACAGTCTCACGCTACATACAGGTCAGGCAGCCAGTAGGGTCTCCTCCAAGGCTTTTTTTTTCCCCCTTTTGAAGCACTTATCAAAAACTCACCAGCGTGGAATTAGGCCTACTCTCAGTCCTCTGGAGCCCCCCGCCATTCTCTCTCGGATACAGTATGAACGCACTATTCTTATCCATCCCCTGACGCTGGTGGGGGATAAGGCGCCTACTAAGAGCTTTCTGAGGGGTCAACAGATCCTCGCTCGGTGCTTACTGCATACACAGACTAACGCTGAATGTGTAAAGTTACTACATAAACTGCCTTCAAAATATCTTTTTAACTTTTTATCTTAGGATAACTGCAGATTCACAATGCAGTTGTAAGGAATAATACAGAGATCCCCCGTACTCTTCACCCGGTTCTCCCCCCATGGTAGCATCCTGCAAAACTACAGAACAAAGCAAAACCACGATACTGACGTCGATACAGTCAAGATCCAGAATGTTCCCTTTGCCGCCAAATCCCGCCTGCCGTCTTTCATAGCCACACCCTCTCCCACGCCCACCCCTCTTCAACATTTTGCAAGCACCACCCTGCCCCCCATTCCTGTAATTTTGTCACTGTGAGAACGTTACAGACATGGACCCATACGTGTAAGCTTTGGGGATGGGCTCTCTTGTCGCAGCGACACTCCGGGCAGATTCCTCCAGGGCCGCGCACGGCTGTACGGTGGTGTACTAGACCCCGTGGGTGCGGACGTACGGCAGTCTGAGGAACCCAAAACTGGGGAAGGACATCGGGGTTGTTCCCAGGACTGACCTGACTTGCTGATTACAAATCAAGCTGCTCTGAGTTTTCGTGCGCAGATATGTGTGAACAAAAGTCTGCATTTTTCTGGGATGAATGCCCAGGCGCTCAATCGCCGGGATGCACGGCAGTCGCCGGTTTGGTTTTCTGAGGTACTGCCAGACTCTGGGCCAGAGCGGCTACACTACTTTACGTTCCCACCAGCGGTGAGTGAGGAATCCAGTTTCTGCACATTCTTGCCAGCGTTCAGCACTGTCACCTTTTTTCTTTTTTCAGCCGTTCTGGAAGATGCGTAGGGACAGCTCGTTATCATCTTAACTTACGGTTCCCTAAAGAATAATCAAGTGGAACGACTTTCCGTGTGCTTTATTGCCCTCTGTGTATCTTCTTTGATGAAATGTCACATTTTACCCCCTGTTCTGATCGGATAGTTTTTTAACTGCTGAGTTTTGAGAAGTCTTTCTATATTTGAGATACTATTCCTATGTCAGATATGTGCTTTGCAAATATGTGCTCTCACTGTACAGTTTCTCTTTCATCCTCTTAACAGGGTCTTTCACAGAGGAAGAGTTTTCATTTTGATGAAGGCTAATTTGTCAATTTTTCCTTTAATTGTGCTTTTGGTGTCAAATCTAAGAACCTTTTGCCTGGCCTATATCCCAAAGATTCTTCTCCTACTTGTTTTCTGTTCTATAATTTTATTTTACACTTAAGACCATAATTAATTCCTAGTTAATTTTTGCATAAAATGCGAGGTTTAGCTCAAGGTTAAGTTTTTGCCTCTGGACGTCTAATTGTCCAGCACCGTTTGTTGAAAAGGCTCTCTTTCTTCCACTGAACTGTTTTTGCACCTCTGTCAAAAATCAGTTGGGTATATTTGTTTGGGTCTTTTTCTCGGTTCTCTACTCTGTTGCATTGATTTATGTGACTTTTTCTTTGCCACTATGACGCAATCTTGATTATTGTAGCTATATAATTAGTCTTGAATCAGGTACACTGGTTCTTTCCACTTTCTTTTCCTTTTTCAAATTTAACTATTCTAGGACCTTTGTTTAGCCAAATAAATTTTATAATAATATTTTCCATATCTACAGAAAATTAAATCCTGCTAGGGTTTTCATAGGAGTTGTGTTAAACTAGTGTATCAATTTAGGGAGAGATTTCATCTCTATAATGTTGAGCCTTCCAATCCATGAACAAAATATGTTTCTCCTTTTATTCAGACACTCTTTGATTTTCTTCATCAGAGTTGCACAGTATATAACATACAAATCTTGCAGTTGTTTGGATTCATATCTAAATTTTTTTTGCACACTTTAAATAGTATTGTATTTTTTATTTTGGTGCCCATGTGTTCATTGCTAGCATATTGAAATACAACTGATTTTTGTATATTGATTTTGTATCCTGCAACCTTGTTGAACTCATTTACTGGTTCTAGGTGTGGTAGGTGTTTTTTGTAGATTCCTTGGGAAAATCTACATAAACGATATCATACACAAACAGAGACAGCGTTAGTCCTTCTTTTTCATTCTATATGCCTTTTAATTCCTTTTCTTACAACCCTGGCTAGCGCTGCCGGCACTAAGCTGAGTAAGAACGGTGAGAGGAGACATCTTAGCTTTGTTCCTGATCTTACGGGGAAAACACTGCCCTCCACCACTATGTACGAACTCAGAAGTGGGTCTTTCGTAGATTCTCATTATCAAGGTGAGGAGATTCCCCTCATTCTTATTTTTCTAAGAGTTTTTCGTCATGATTGGGTGTAGAATTTTGTCAAATGCTTTTTGTGCATCAATTTATATAATCATGTGATTATTCTTCTTTAGCCTGTTAATTTGGCGGATTATATTTATTGATTTTCAAATATTGAACCAGGCTTGCATTCCTGGAATTCCTTGGATGCGGCGTGCAATTATTTTTATATATTTGTAAATGTTAAATGCAAACACTTTCTCGAGATTTTTTAATCTATGTTCATGACAGAAGTTAACCTATAGTTTTCTTTTTTGTAGTGTATTCAGTTTAGGTAACAGGGTAATACTAATTTCATAAAATAAATTGGGAAGTTTTCTCTCCATTTCTATCTTCTGAAAGAGACTGGGTGGAACTGGTATTAATTCTTCCTTAAACATTTGGCAGAATTCTCCAGTGAAAACTTCTGGGTCTACAGATACTTTTTTTTGGTGATTTCAAATTGCAAATTCAATTTCCTTAAAAGTTACAGAGTTATTCAAATTATCTATTTCACCTTGGGTTAGTTGTAGTAGTCTGTATGTTTGAAGAAAGTGGTCCATTTTGTGTAAGTTATCAAATTTTTGTGCACACAGTGGTTTGTAATTTTTCCCTCGTGCCGTTGATGTCTGTGGGGTCTGTAATGATTTCCTCTTCATTCCTCATTCTGCTTTTGAGCCCACCCACTAAGCTTTAAATTCCAGTTATTGCATTTATCACTTCTAAAATGTCCATTTGGTTCCCCTTTATATCTTCTATTTCTTTCTCGAGACTTTCTATTGCCTTGATAAGACTTTCTATTTTTACATTTCTTAAAGAGTGTTCATAATTGCTTGCGAAACATTTTTTATCACAGCTGCCTTAAAATCTTTGTTAGAAAATTCTACCATCTTTGCTATCTCAGTGTTGATATTCATTGTAATTTTTCATTCCATTTGACATGCTCCTGGTTCTTAGTATGATGAGCGATTTTTTCCCCTGGAACCTGGACATTATTGTATTATGTTGAGACTCTGGATCTTATTTGAACCTTCTGTTTTAGTTGGCTTTCTCTGGCACGGCTCCAGCAGTGGAAGTAAGAGAGAGGCTCTGCCTCATTCCTGCCAGATGGAGGGTCCCCAGTCTGCCTGCACTGACACCTGCGGGGCATGGAGGGATCGCATCAACACCACTGGGCAGGGGTGGTCTCCCCCTTGGTCTCCACTCACATCACACTTGGGGTAGGTTCATTACTGTCTAGTGATGGTAAAAGTCCAGACTCTTCATTAGGTCTCCTGTAATACACTGCCAGAGAGGAGACACTTCCAGGTGGGAGTGGAAGTCCAGGCTCCCCCCATCATCCCCATTGATACCACAGGAAAGGTAACCTTAATACTTGCTGGCTGATAAAAGTCTTGGTTCTCTACTTGACCTTCTCTCGCACCACCCCAGGGGGTGTTTAGGGCTTTTAAGGCATCAACCTTCAAAGCAAATGATCTCTCCTATTGATGTCCTCTCTTGCCTCCCATCAATGTGGTCGTATTGTGTTTTCAGTCTTGAGTTCTGAACAATGACAGAGGGACATTCTTTATGCAAATGGGGCCCTTGCCTATTCTCCCTGCTGATGTCAGTGTTTGAAAATAGGTGGTGGGGGGGTTGACACAGAGATCTCTTTCTAACAATGCAGTGATTACAGCCTAAAGATTCAGGAGAAAATATGGTAGTAAGACTGGCATTTTGGTCATCATTGATGAAGCACAGGGTCCTCTGAGAGAGTCCCCAGAAGCCAGGACTCACAGACTGTGCAACAGATGACGCAGTGCTGTGAGTAAGGATGCAACCAGAATTAAACACACGGTATAAGGGAACTGCAGAATTGAGAAGATCTATATTGCTTCAATGCAAACAGGCTCCAAAGTGCGAAGGCACTCTGAATCGTAACAGCACGGCTGCCTTCTTCCCATGGCAGGAGAGATGAGATAAGCCAAGAATGGTCATTTAACAATAAGAAGCAGGACAAGAAGTTTTGTGAACCTGCACAGGAAGAGATGGTGCCTGGACACTATGAAGCATCTTCATGTTTACTGAACAATGGACATACACATAAATACTTCCTCTCTACTTACTATCTAAATCTACACTAATAAATCATTACAGCTCATACAGGCCCATGATTTTTTCTGTACATTTTTAAAAACATTTTAAAATGAGCAAACATCCTAGGGTGGGTTAAGTACCCCAGGATGACTATGGATGCTGGCCAGACTATGGATGCTGGCAGGTGGAAGAAGGGCTTTGCTACTGGGAATTTCCAGCCCAATCCTGAGTGCCAAGAACTGAAGGATGGGGCTGGCTCCCAGTTTTCTTTCCTAAAGCCAGTAACAGGCCCTAAGAAAGCCAGTCAGGTCTCAGCAGAACCAGCTTCTTTGTAGGGTCCTCCCTGACCCCCTACCTTAAGGTGGTCCTTTTGCTAGAGAAGCATCGAGCTCAGTATGTCCCTGGAGGGCACAGGGACATTTGGGGTCTCTGGGAGGCAGTGTCAGCTTGGAGCCAGTGTCCAGTAGTCCCCAAAAGGCCTATTTCCCTTTCCCCAACCCCCACTCTTGCTGGGAAAGAACCATAGGTCCCTTTGGGGAAGACTGGCAGAAAGAGTAACGATATAAATTTCTGGCAGTGGGGTGGGGTCTTTCCTCAAGGGTGACAGAGCCCTCCCACTTCACTCAAGGGGCTCTGGGCTTGTGAACCAACTCAAGTCTGGAGTTGATGGGGACTGAGATTCTGGGACTCAGAGGACTGACCCCTAGCTCCCCTCCAAGGAGCAAAGGCAATCCAAGATTCTCACTTGCCTGGCTTCCTTGGGCTGTGCCAGGAACAGAGACAGACACAGGCAAGCCACACATGCAGCTGCACAGAGAAAGACCCTGCCCAGCTGAAGTGAGGAGACCAACAGGTCACCTGTCCTGGAACAGACAAGGATGAAAACACAACACAGTAGGAAAGCTGGATCAGAGGAAGCAGCTCAGATGGAGACCTCTCTCCTTCCCCACCTCCCATCTCAGCCTTAGGGTCCACTGCAGGAGGATTTTGCCAGCCCAAAAATGGGAGACTTGAGGCTGGCCATGCACACTGGGAAGGAGGAGAAGGAGGTGGCCACACCCCCAGTTCTCATGATGTCCTGGCCTGGCCGGTCCTTCTAACGTGGCCCTTCTACAGAACAGGCTCAGGGGCAGAGAGAACAGAGGATCCCTTCCCAAGAGGGCAGGAGGGCTGTGGGTGGTGTGCTGTGCCCACCCAAACCCACATTCGCACTGACACCCAAGTCCACTGCCCTGTGCCACCTGCCTATCCCACCTGCCTAACCCACACTTTGCTCACTGTGACTCAAGGACTCTTCTCCTTTGCTTTTGTTTAGTGCATCTGTTCATAGGGCAGGGGGATATGATTATCTTTTTATCAGCATCTTCTCTTTGCATTATAAATGTGCAAAATTTTACAAAAATCAGAAAACACAGAAAAAGGAAAAAACACCCATCACTGCCCTAATAAAAACATAAAGTAATATAAGCTGCATAACAGAAAACCTAGAACACAAAAGAAAGGAGGAAAATCCAAGAGTGAATGCGGCTTAAGGCAAATTCCCAGCTCTGGCATCCTTGCTCCCTGCCTTCCAGGACTTCAAGGGGCCCACTGCTCAGTGCCTTCACCGTGGCCCTGAACCCCTTCACACCCACCCCCAGCCCTTCGCAATCACTAATCTGCTTTCTGTCTCCTGGATTTGCCTGTCCTGGACATTTCACGTAAATGGCATCAGACAGTGTGTGGTCTTTGTGACTGAATTACATCATTTCGATATCTCAACGCAGGTAGATGGCATGTTCAGTTTATAGTAAGAACACCCGTCCCTTATTCTTTCTTTCTTATAAAGCCTACTATCCTTCTGTGGGCGAACCCAATACTTGGCCACGTCCAGACTACTTGGCCAACTGGAGACGTCGAGTGAGACTGGCCATCCAAAGCCAAGGCAGGTCCCTCCACGATGGGGTTTCCGCCTTGGCACTCTCAATACTCGGGGTGATAACGCTTTATGGGGGGCCGTCCGCTATGGGATGTTTCACAGCATCCCTGACCCGTGGCCGCAGATGCAGTAGCAAGAGAGCTCTGTAAGGAGCAGCAGGGTGCAGCCTGAGGAGCCTGGGCTCTAGGCTCTGACCAGTCAGGTTGGAATCCTGGCTCCCCAAAGGTCAGCTCATCCTCGTTATCAATTTTACCTGAGGGCCCACCTTTCCAACCATGCACCTGCCTAGAACCAAAGGAAAGTGAGCCAACTACAGACGCAGATGCTCGGTGAGGCCCCTGCCGCCCCTGCCACCCCTGCCAGCACAGGGTTCCTGACCTGGCCTTCACCCACCCGGGCTCCAGAAGTCAGCCCCATCCTCTGACAGTAGGGCCTGGCCTTTCAGCACAAGTAAATTCAATCAGTGGAAGAAGCTTCTGCGACAGTGGGACAGCTGTGACGTTTGCAAGCCAAGCCCCTCCTGGCAGCCAGCCTCTAGGACTAGTTCCAGCCAATTGTGGTTTGTTTGTTTGTTTGTTTGCTTTTCAAAAGGCAAATAAATGGGTCAGAAGCCAACAAGGGGAAAAGAAAGCTTCCTCTGGAGGATAAGTTCCAAAGGATAAAGTCAGAAGCTCGATTAAGGAAGATTTAATGAGTCAGAAAGAGATCAGAAACAGGACAAACCCAGGGTGTAAATCAGATATTAATCATCATAAAGGCAAGGCTTACTAGGGCACAAATCAATAGCCCTGGGCGGACTTGCAAACATCCACCTCTAATGAGTTTCCAGAAGTCTGGGGCTAAAATACAGGGGAGCAGGAATCTGGAGGAAGAAGAGAGTCTCTTTAGCCAGGAGTAAGGAGGCATCCCTGGAAAATAAGGGAACCCTGATGGCTATCTGCTGTCCCTTGGAGTTTGTCTTCCCCAAAGGTGCTAGGCCGGGAACTCTAGGCAGGACATTCTGCTACGGGGCCTCGTCCTCGGTACAGGGCCTTGTCCTAGACAATGACATGCATCATCTCAGGCTGTCATTATACTCTCGTGCCACCAAGGAGATGGAGGCTGGGAAACCTAAGTCAGCAGTGGAGGCAGGATTCCAAGCTGGGCCCTTTGATTCAAATCCCTCTCTCCTTCCAGGCCCCATGCTGTCCCCACCCTGCCCAGGGCAATCTGCCCACCAGCTATGGAGGACGGACAACACACAACTATGCAGAGTATAAGGGAGGGAGCCTCCCCTCGCCCATGTCAACCCCATCCCAGCCCTATTCTTCCGAGCTCCCCATCTGCCTGTCCTTGGCCAGGGCACCTACCCCTCACCCTCCAGGAATAGACCTGGTCATCTTCCAAGCAAGACAGAAGCAGAGGCTTATAGGGCACATCCACCTTCCCTCGGCACTGACCGCTTCTGGGGAGCCAACCCTGCATCTGCTAACTCTGCCAATTCTCAGGTCAGGCTGAAGTGCTGGAGGACTGATGCCCCTGGGACCAGCTCCCCCAACCCTTGGCTGCTGTATTAGACTCCAAGGTCTGTCCTAACAAAGTCCCACAAACTGGAGTGCTTAAAATAACAGAAATCTATCCTCTTGCCATCTGGACACCAGGAGTCTGAAATCAAGGTGTGGGCAGGACCACACTGAAGCCTCCACGGGCGGATCCTTCCTACCTCTTCCAGCTTCTCATAGCTCAAAGTCTTCCTTGGCCTGTGGTCATATCACTCCAATCTCTGTCTCCACGTGCCCTTCTTCCCCCTGTCTTCTTTCAAGGACCCCAGTCATTAGATTAGGACCCACTCAAACCCAGTATGTCCTGGTCTCAACCTGACGACATTTGCAAAGATTCTATTTCCACATAAGGTCACACTGACAGGTACCAGGTTAGGACTTCAGCATGTCTTTAGAGGAACACGAGTCAACCCCTTCAGCTGGGGGAGCTCAGAAATGTGTTCTCCCATGTGGACCACGGACTACCAGCATTTGCTTTATCTGGGAAATTGTCAGAGATGAGGAATTCAAGCTGCCCCAGGCCTGCTGGGCAGATCTGCACCTCACAAGCTCCAGAAGCCCCAAGGTATCAACCTCAACCCCACCACCTTCCCAGCCCTGTTGCATCCCCTCGTCTGTGACACTTTCTAGGGTTTGCTTCCCCATCAACTGCTCACACTTACAACCTTGGCTCACTGTCTGCTGTTGGGACCCCACCTAAGATAGGGGTCGAGGCCCAGGGCTGATTCCTGCCCCAGAAATCTTGATCCTCTGTAGAAACCACAGCCCTTGGCTGCCTGCTCTGTCAGAACACAAACACTTGACTGTGAACTCACCATACCCAGGCAGGCGATGGAAGGACGACAGAGGCCAAGAGATGGGGCTCATTCAGGGGAAGCCTCCTCTGACCCGCAGCACCAGGCAAGCTGACTGCCTTTGGAGACAGACACGGGCCTTGGGGAAAGAACAGGACAAATCAAGGACAAGAGCTTGCACTGTCCACCAGAGAGCATCCCCCATCACCCCAGCACCTGGCTTTCTGCAATCTCCACGTGGGCCAGCTCCACCTCCCTGGCCCTCCGCTGACCTCACCCAGCTGAGAGGGAAGGGCCCGGCATGGCTGGATGGAAGCAGAGGGAAGTGGGCTCCCCAGCCACCACCCAGCCCTGCTGACTGACCAAGCCCACCCCGATTTTCTGAGGGAGTTTTTGGAGATGAGATCACCTTTGCCAGCTGTGGCTTTGATCTCTTCTGGGCCAAGGAACAAATGTAGCAGTTTCTGATCTTCTCCAAACTGCTCAGAGTTTACCACATGGGGACGAGAATCCGGACTTGTTTGCTTTCTTCAGAACATACCTCCAGCCTCTTTTAAAATTTCCCAAAGAACAGGTTGACCTGGGTGTTACGGGGCCACCTCTGTTCCCATCAAACAAGAAAACTGCTTCTAAAAGGGAACAAGAAACCCAAAAGGCTCCATACAAAAGATTTTCCGTCTGAGCTAACTTTATGGTGGTCCAGCCCCCTTCAAACTCTCCAAAGTTCATAGAAATCATTCAGGCAATGTTTTTAAATGCCCGGAGATGCAGTATTGCTCGAGTGTGGGAGGCTTGGCTGTGGGACGTCCAGTCCCCCCACGAATACACCGCAGCAGAGGGGCTCTGCTCTCTAAGCGCAAAGGAGCAGGACACAGAGGGCTCAGGCACACGAATTCCGAAGAAGGAAGGGGGGCTGAACTCCACTCCCAGCGCCCAGGACGAGTTTCCTTCAACAAATACCTGAATGCCTCCGCCGGGCGGCAGGTGGTTGGCCGGGCCTGGCCGGGGCCGGAAGGCAGGGTCCACGCACGTCCGCAGCTGTGGGCTCTGGAGCAGAGCGCAGGGCTGGGATCCCGCTCCGAGCCTTCCATGCCCCGGAACCACCCTCGGGGGGTTATGCAGGCCCTCAGTCCTGGTCTGGTCTCTTCTTGTCTCTAAGCAGGAAGAATACGAACACCTACGCCTTCGGGTCGTTGTGGGCCTCGGCAGTCATCATGCGCCTGGCGCGCCTCACACAGTGCCTGGCAGCGATGGCGGAAACCCCACACCGTGTGCATGCCCTTCCACGACAGCGACGTCCTAAGGGTGGGACTGTCCTTGAGGGGTCCTGAGAGCCCCCTCCTTACCGCCCTCCCTCTCGCCGCTCCCCATTCCCCTATGTTGCTCTCATTCTCACGCAGGTGCTCCCCCCACAGCAGCAGGAAGGGCCCCAAAATTTCAGCCATATTATGTTCCGGACAAGAGAGAGAATCTGATTGGCCCTGCCTGGGTCATGGGCCCATCCCTGAGCCAATCGCCACGGCTCAGGAGCTCTGCAATTGGCCAGGTGAGGGCACATGATGTATTCTGGGCCAATAAAAGGTTATCACTTTGCACCGCGGCGTCATCTAGCAGGTGCTCAGGCGGCAGGGTTTGCTTGTCTGTTATTGCACACGTGCACTGTGCGGTGCGACCCTCTGCCTGGTGCGGGTCCCCAGCCAGGTGCTCGGTCACCACCACGGCACCCAGCACTGAGCTAATCAGAAGTCGTGGCCAGTGCCGGGGCCTGCCTCACTCCCTGAAATCGTGGCTTCCAGAAACCTACCCACCAGCACCCTGGCCTCACACATCCTTCCCTGTTCCCCAGCAGGTGAGTGTCCTCAACAGGCCGTACCCTGGCCGCGCCTGGGGACAGCAGTCTCTGTTGTTTGCCCTGAATGCTGGAATGGGCTGCTGGGCAGTCGGGGGCTGGCTGGTGTGGGCAAGGTCTGTGTGGAAGCTTCAGGTCAGGGGGACAGGCAGGGCCTGGGCCCTCACTGCCTGCCAGAACAGGTCCTTGGAGCACTTCCCACGAACAGCACAGCCCTGTAGGCTACCAGCCCTGCCTAGAAACAGCATCAGAGCCCAGGCACAGAAGAGCCACAAAACCCCTGGAATTGGTCCAAAGCCAAGGGTCCTGCCTGAGGGATAAGCAGGGGGCAGGGAAGAGGACCACCCCCTGCACTAAGCCCAGCAGGAATGCCCCAGAAGGAGCACACACCTCTAGCACCTGCCATTCTACCAAAAGTCTCCACCAGCTCTGGGTGTCCACAGCTCCACATTTCCCTTGGAACCAGCAGTCCCAGGGGCTCATGCACAGACTTCAACTGTCTGACCCACAGTCTTAGCCTCCATCAGAGAGGATGATGAGATCACCAACATTCATCGAGCCAGGCTATGGGAAGTGCTTTGGACTACAAGCTCATTTAACTCTCATCTAACGACTGTGATCCCCACCTCCTTACACCAGGAAGTGAAGCAGGATACCCACAGCCCCACAGTCAGCAGACAGAAGCTGGAATTCAGTCCAGGCCTCTGACTTCAAAACCCCTACCCTGGCCATGGCCCAATGCTCACTGCCCAAGGCAGCCCAAGAAGGCAGCCAACGGGGCTGGGGGCTCTGTCTGTGACGAGGAGAGAAGAGCTGGTGAAGGAAGCCTGCAAGGTGGATGGGATGTGGACCTCCTAGGAATGTATCCTCTGGAGGACAGAAAGAGCCCCTTAGTGCAGCCCTGAGTAGCCAGGCAGAGGAACTAGAGGGCTAAGGACATTGGGGTGACTTCACAGGCATTCAGAAGATCACTAGCATGTTCTGGGGGCTCTTACCATGCATGGGGCTCATAAACCTCCTGGAACGTTTGGCCAGAATTCCATGTCTATCCAATGCACCTTTCAGAGAAAGAGTTCCGAGGGGTCCATGAACCCTACTTTTTGAGTTAAGAGCCAGGCCCATCTGAGATGATGGACGTGGCACTTTCCACCCCATCCCATTTCCCTGTGGGTCATAGGGGCCCCTGGACCCTTCTCACCCCTAAGCTTGATACCTTTGGCTGGGTGACATATGACATTCCAAACCCGCTCCCTTCTCCACAAGATCATCACTACTACGGTCCCCACTTGACAGGTGGAGAAAGTGAGGCTGAGCGAAGTGAGGACCTGGCCCAACCCATTAGCTTTTAAGTTGCAAGAGGGATCTGGTCCAGCTCAGGTCCACCCCTACCCACTGGGCTGTACGACCTTGGGCACTCAGAGACTCAGCCTGGACTACTTATTTCACACTGGCCGTGGGAGAGGCTGGGAGGCAAGGGGCAACCTCTTCCTTTCAAGTGCCTTCTCTTTTCTGCACATCAGTCACAGAAAGAAGAGCTCACAGTGAGCATGAATCCAGCCAGTGAAGTTGCATGAACACCGCCTCATCAGCGTATCTCCCCTCGGCCCTTCAGCCCTGCCGGGCCACGGGCCACGAGCCACTGAACACGATGTGAGTCATGCTTGGGTTGCAGAATGTACCCTCCAGTTTCAAAAAGGGTGTCTGGTGTCAGATCTGTGGATTGTTTAACAGGATTAATCCCGCTTGCAAGCCCTCTGCTGCTGCTTTGTTCTTGGCAAGGCGGGCTCTGGTATGAAGGAGCAAAAGGGGCTTGAAGTCCAAGGATCCAGCTGCATGTGTCCCCCTGGAAACTCCTCCAACAAGCTCATCAGCCCACTGTGCTTATTATCGAGATGCCGTCAGGAGCTGGGGGGCTGTCAGGACAGAAGCTGGAAGGCCTTGTGGGGGCCAGCAGGGACTGAGTACCTTGGCTTCCTCCTTGGCTTCCCCCTGAAAGGCTGTGGCCATTCAGGGTCTCAGCAGGCCACCTCCTCATTTGCACACCACCCCTGCCCATTCAGGCTTCTCCAGAAAGCCCAAGACCCAGGATCCGGTGGAGCTGCAGGAAAACCCCTGGGACAACTTCAAGCATCAGATGCTACAGTAAATGCTGGAACCAGGCCGTCTGAGCTGAGTGACCTGCGTCCCAGTGGGAGAGCAGTGTGTACATGGTGGTGTGCACACTGAGGGCACAGGGACAGGAACCAAAGGGCCTGGGTTCAAATCTCAGCTCTGCCACTTTTCTACTGCACATTAGTCGAGCATCTGAGCCTCTCTGGGACTTAGATTCATCACCTGGGAAATGGATGCTGGTGCTGATAATGAGGCCTGCATCTCAGGGGCCCTTGAGAGGGTTAAACGAGTAGCATGGGTCCAGCTCTCAGGCCTATGCCTGCCTCAGGAAGTGCGCTGTGTGCGCTGGCTAGCGTTATCATAATTCTTGTATTATATATTATAATTAGTGTATGTTACGCTCTTATAATGTTAATGTTATTACATTACAGTTATTGTATATAATCATTATTATATGTTATTATAGCACAAATTATAATTATAATACATAATATTATTACCATGTGACAGGCAGTAGACTGTGCTTTTTTTTTTAAGATTTATTTATTTTAGAGAGCGAGCACAGCAGGGAGGGGCAGAGGGAGAGGGAGAGAGAGTCTGAAGCAGGCTCAGCACTGAGCTCAGAGCCCGACGCGGCACTTGATTCCACGAACCTGAGATCATGACCTGAGCCAAAACCGAAGTCAGACGCTTAACCGCCTGCACCACCCAGGCGCCCCTAGACTGTGCTCTCTACATGAATTGTCTCATTTAGCCCTGCAAACAACTCTCGGAGACCGAAAACACTTAGCGCATTGCACGGATGCAGGCCTGAGATTCTGAAAGGTCAGGATTTGGCCCCATGGCCCCACGGCCAACTCTCAGCAGAGCTGGGCCCCAGACCCAGGCACTCAGGCTTCCGCTCATGCTGACTGTACCATCCAGGGCTGAGAGCTCGTACATCACGGAGTTGGCCAGGCACTGTGAACGACCGGCCCCAAATTCAATGATAGACAAACGCATGGGCTCAGTGTTCGGGATGCTATAGGGAGTGGTGGCCAGAGTGGCATCAGAGCATGTGTCTAATTGAAAGGGGGTTGGGACCACAGGGGAATACAGGCTTAGTGTGGCCAGACCTTCCTGGTTTTCAAAAGTATAGACTATGATTTTTATATGCTGGCCAATTGTTTAATGTATTTTAAACACAGGATGACCTAAAATATATACATCATTAAAAACCTTCTACCAGCGATCCCTGCAGTAGGAGAGATATCCAGAGGAACCTGATCCCCCCACAGGCCCACCCACAGCACATGGTTCCACCCGACCTTCCCCAGGGGAGGGGTGTACATCCCTGCAGAAAGCCCAGTTTCTCCTGGTAGAAAGAAGAGGCTGGAGAGCAGGGGTCACGGCACCAGTGCATGCCCCACACCACGCTCCCCTGAGCTGCCTGCAGCCACACCTGCTCCTGGAACCCCGGCCCAGCATTGCCCCCATGCCATATGAGAGCCAACAAGGCAAGGGCAGGTGGGCAGTGGGCAGTGGTCCACCCAAGAGGCGGCAGCATGAGGGGGCAAGCCCATGTGCCCAGAGGCCTTGGGTCGTGCTCAGTGCGTGTTGGCTGAATTGAAGCTCAAAGCTCTGGAAGACTTACAGGGCCTAAGACAGAAGGCAATGCGAAGCGGTTTCTACCATGGCCCCGCTTCAGAGCCCCTGAGCTCCAAGGGTCGGGATTTCTGATCTGCACTGGGGGCCTCTGCTGGCCTCGTGAGGGCACAGCTATGTCTCGGGCGTCAGGGCACATCCCAGCCCCTGGGGCCTGTAGCAGCGTCTGGCAAGCAGAGATGGGAAGAAACAAAGGAACAGGAGGACTGAGGGGGCAACGTGGGGCTGCACGGATGGGAAGGAGGGGAAGTGGCTGCAGACATCCCCCCATGCCACCTGCAAAGGCCTCACTGAGGCCTTCAGTTCGCCAGCCGCCACTCACCAGCCCCAGGAAGAGGGCCGAGCAGCCTCCAGGGAAAGGAGAGCCCTCCCCAAAGACCTCAGGCCCTCCCATGTGCAGAGCCCACCTGCTGTCTCAAACCACAGCGATTTGTCTTCCAAACCC
Organism: Ailuropoda melanoleuca; assembly: GCF_002007445.2. Classification (NCBI taxonomy): domain Eukaryota; kingdom Metazoa; phylum Chordata; class Mammalia; order Carnivora; family Ursidae; genus Ailuropoda; species Ailuropoda melanoleuca. The sequence continues at coordinate 3,702,871 of NC_048228.1, forward strand.
ATCATGGACTTACAGACCCATCACCCGAGTAGTGACCCTTTGGCAAGCTCTTCCCAAGAAGTGTTAAGCTTAACCCTGAGAGAGAATTTCCTTGAGGCTGGGAAGGAAGCCACAGGAGAGAAATAGCCGTTCCAGAACAGAGGCTTGGAGGGGGTCCAACCCGCATGCTCTCTCCCCATGAAACTTAGTGAGAAGGGTCCATCACACCCCACTCGGAGAAGGCCAGAACCAGCAGGCCTCTGGAGCTCATGAAGCCCAGCCCTCCCGTTTCAGAGATGGGACAAGGCCAAGGGAGGGAACGGCACTGCCCAAGGTCATACAGAGACACACAGAGCAGTCCCCTCGGAGTCCTGGGCCACAGAGCAGGCCGGCCCGGTCTCTGCCTTGGAGCTGTGTGGGAAGTGACCGCCTGCTCCCCAAGCAGCACCTGACTCCACAGGGGGGCCTCTGCATGCCGGCCTCTGTCACCTGCCACAAGGCCACCCTCAGATGCGACAGATGCGCCCCCTCCTATCAAAGACCGTGAAAACAGTTTGAACGTTTTACACTTTGAAACTCCCTTTGACTCTAAACCCAGGTCTGCAAAACACCTTTGCAGAAAAATAACCTCCATTTGTCACGGCACATTCTGACACATTTGTACGGGCCTTTGATCCATCCCTGGGCTGACAATAGCTCCCCAGTTTCACTTTAAATAAGAGCATTCACAACACAGACAAGAAGAATGGGGGATAAAATGGGCAATTACTTTTTAAAAAATAACTTTCACAAATGGGAAGACAAATTCAGTCCCCGGAGAACAGGGCTGGCCCTGTGACAGATTCATAACGCGGCAGCTCTCCCAGGGGTTGGCAGGCCCAGCCCTGCAGGGAGAGGACAGGGTGAGGTTGGGCCGGCCATGCACCGGGGAGTGGGGCTTGAGTCTTCCTCTGCAGGCCCCTGGTTTTCACTGAGCCCAAACACCCTGTCACTAAGAGTTGCTGCACTGGCCGCAGAGCAGCAGGCAGACCGAGGGCGCTGACCGGAGACGGGAGTCCACAGGAGCCACTCCAGGCCGCCACACCTGGGAAGGAGAAGGCAGCTCCCCGCTTGGTTCTCCCTGGAAAAACAGCTCCCTAGTGCCTCGTGTGCAATGGTGTGAGGTTCCCACAGCGGTCCTGCCAGGCGGGCGTGCCTCTGCCCCCATTTCTCAGGGCTCAGAGAGCACCGAGCGTGGCCCCCCAGAAGGGGACGAGCCAGCACGCAAACCCAGGTAAGCCCAGCTCCGAAGCCAGTGTGACGCTTGCTCAGGTCACCTCTGCCCTTTGTGGCCCATTCCCTCAATCCTATAGATGTGTCCACGTACAGCAGAAAGTCACTTGGTCTTAAGAAAGAAGGAGAGTGTGATACCTGCGGCCGCCTGGATGCAACATGAGGACGTCACGCAAGTGAGGGAAGCCAGTGACAAAAGGACAGACACGGCAGGGTTCCGCTCATCTGAGGTCCAGAGGGGAGTCAGGCTTACAGAGACAGACAGTATGACGGGGGAGGGGCTGGGGGAGCGGAAATGGGGCGTCAGTGTTTCACGGGGACAGACTTGCAGTTTGGGGAAGATGACGGAGTTCTGGACGTGAACGGTGGTGACGGCACACAACAGCGGGGATATCTGCGTGGCACCACCGGACTGTGCATTTAAAAATGGTTAAAACGGGGGAGCCCCTGGGCAGCTCCATCGGTGAAGCATCTGCCTTCGGCTCGGGTCATGATCGCACTGCAAACACCAGCTCCTCCCTGTGTCCTCGCCCGGGGCAGAAGCCAGGGAGCTCCTGGGGTCCTTCCACAAGGACCCTACTCAGGAGGGCTCCCCTATCCTGACCTATTCACTTCCTAATGCCATCACCCCTGGGGGGTTAAGATTTCAACCTATGAATTCTGACATTCAGACCAGAGCAACCACAAAAACTGAAAAGATGCATCTCAGAGCCTCGAAGTGGGACCCGTTCTGTGCAGCACGCTCCCCTGTGGCCCTGTCCCTGGGCCCTTCACCGAACAACCATTCTTTTTTTTTTTTTTTTTTAAGATTTTATTTATTTGACAGAGACAGCCAGCGAGAGAGGGACACAAGCAGGGGGAGTGGGAGAGGAAGAAGCAGGCCCACAGCGGAAGAGCCCGACGTGGGGCTCGATCCCACAACGCCGGGATCACGCCCTGAGCTGAAGGCAGATGCTCAACCGCTGTGCCACCCCGAACAACCATTCTTAAGCACGGGCGCTGCTGGGCACTGGGCTGGAGACGATACACGGTTTCTGCCCCAGAGAGACCTGAAGCCCAGGGAGGGAAAGGGGCCAGAAAACTCACAGCCCCACCCTGTGCACACGGGCCCGCTGCCCTGGGCAGGGATGCAGGGCAGGGAGAGCAGCCGGTTCCCAGGGAAGAGCAGCCCTCCGCGGGCACAGAGGGTCTGCCATGCACAAGAAGGCTCAAACATTCCATGGCTGACGAGAAGTCCATCCCTCGAGTGCTGAACGTCTTCTTGCCATTTATCCAAGAAACCTCTGGTGGTGCCCAGGAGGTACAGGTGTGGCGACAGTCACCTGCCTCTGCCCGCCAGGTCATCTGTCTTCACGACACGTCTCCATCAGAGTGAGGCCTGCGCTCTCAGGAAGTGAAGGATGTGATGTTTACTCATTGCCTCCCTGGCCATTCTTCATGCTCCATCTGCAGGACCCAGGAAGAGAGATGGATGGGCCCAGCGCCTCTCGGGCCCCACACCAGATGGGAGCAGGGACACGCACCCGTATTCCGCCCCAGCGTCATCCATCTCAACTTTATTATATCCTGACAACGTCTGCTTGAGATCTATGCCATTTCCTATACCAAGGCTTATTTTTTACTTTTGGCAACTTGTCGAATGCACTTTTTGTTGAGCTGTTATTTCATCTGGAAGTTCCTCGGTCTGCCTGTGATTGAGAGCACTTAATAGAGTTGCTCATGCCGTGTAAAGATCTCATATCTGATCGTGGACGCTTTAATCTTAAAAGAATCCATTAAGGGAGGCCAGCCGCACCTCCCAGTGGCTCGGCCATGTAAACAGTGGATCGTGCCACGGTGCTTTCCGGACCCGCTGGGTGGGGGAGAGCGAATTCTCACTACCACCAGGAGAAAAGCAGCCAGGTCAGAGGGAAGGCTGGCTCCTGCCCCAACAGCAAGGCTCTCTGGCTTTAAAAACCACTCTTGGGAAGGAAGCATTTTCACAGAACACAAGTCTCGATGAACTTGGTTCAAGCGGGACCCCCGAAGCAGGTCCCTGCACAGCTACGGCCTGGGCCACGGTGGGGGGCATCGATGCGTCAGTTAGCCAGAGGGCCACCTGGGTCTGCAGATTCTGGAAGCAGGCCACAGTCGAGGGCATGCTGACCATGATGGACCCTCGAGCCCGCAGCATCCTGGGTGGGCAGTCAGCCATGGCTGGGTATGGCAAACACTGTCCTGTCGATACACCTATGCACAAAGGGAGATGACCAGCCCCTCTCTAGGCAGTACGCCCGACCCAGAAGGGTCAGCGCCGGCTGCTCGCTTGTTCGATGTGGTCCCAGCCACCGAGCACAGCTGATGATATTTGCGGGAGCACTGAGCTGCAGCAAGAGAAGTTTTCTGTCCGGGTAGCTGGCCTGTCCCTGCGAGCTCAGTTGCTGCGGGGGCCACGTGGATGGTAGAGAAACCTGGGCCCCAAAGACAGGCAAGAATGAAGAGGGGAAAGAGAAAGAAGCAGAAACAGAAGGGAGATGGGGCTGCAGCCCTGGCCCTGGCTGAGGTTGCTCTGGCCCCTGACCTGCTTCCTGAGACGAGCCAGGTTGAGCAGCACGGTCCTTCCATCCTCGCTCCGTGGAGCCCCCATGCTGCTGGGGGGGTGGGGGAGACCCCAAGCAGCGCTGGTCTGACCACAGGAGATGTTGGTGAGCCCAGTCCTCAGTTTCAACACGCAACCTTGTGAATTCCAAACACACTTTGTGTAAATTCAAAGAAATTTTCACTTACTCATGAATGTCACCAGCCTTAATGGAAGAACATCTTATTTAAAACAAGTGGCCAACTTTGCCAGCCAACTAAAAGTCAAACAGACCCTGAATTCATGGGTTTGCTGATGCGTCTCCTGGAACGGACATCAGTGTTGGTCTTTGGTTCCTTCCAAACACGTCCAAGGCTTCAAAGCTGCAAGATTCAGCACACGGGAGATGATGAGGCACTGGGAGCCCAGGAGAGCCCAGAGCTAGGACTCAGAAGATGGGCTTCCATCCTTTAAGAATAAGACTTAAAAAAAAAAAAAAGCAGAGAGAAGAAATTATTCAAAACCTAAACTACGAATCATATCAAAAACAAGCAAGTAAATAAAACCAAAGCTGACTGTGGCCGGTTCCACCTTCTAAGTGGGACAGCGGAACTGACAGCACGCTGCAGTTTTCTGTTGCTACGTAACAAATTCCTACATGCTGAAAACAAGACGTCTGTCATCTCACAGCTACATCGGCCACGAGTCTGGGCGCAAGGAAGCTGGATCCTCTGCTCGGGGTCCCAGAGGCTGAAATCAAGGTGTCAGCCATCCACATTCTCACTTGGAGGCTGGGATCCTCTTCCAACCCCCTTCAGGGTGTTGGCAGAATCCAATTCCTACCACTGTGGGACTGAGGTCCCCACACCACTCTCTGCTCCTCCTGGCCACCTTCAGGTCCTAGCCGCCTGACCGTCTCACCCATGGTGTTTGCTTCTCGGAGGCCAGGAGAACCCCTGATTTCAGGAAGGACCAGTCCCTTTTAAGGACTTGCCTGATTAGGTCAGACCCACCCAGGAAAAACTCAAAGTCTACTGATTTGGGACTTTGACTGCATCTTTATAATTCTTTCACCTTTGTCATGTAAGTGACTTACTCATCCAGGCTTGAGGAGACCCTGAAGTCTTCACCACCTTCTGTAAAATCCATCTCTTCACTCCTTCCAAGGAGAATGCAAATAGAAATTCCTGCTCACGGCGAGTCAGAGATCTCACAGGACTCAGGCGGGGGTCCCCAATAGGCAGGTGCACCCACGGCCCCTGCGTGTGACCCTCACCGCAGTTCTGCAGAGGAGCCAGAGGAAGGGGGTGCCTCTTGGATGAGGATGGAGTTGAGGGGTGGGGGAGGGGGCCCAGTCCAGTCCCACTGCAAGCAGGGCCAACCAGCTCCGTCCTCTCTGGGTACTGAGGTTTGCCAGTCACCAGTCCAGACCTCCGTGTGTGACAACACACAGCTGGGACCAGGACTCTCTGCAGACATCATACACGCGAGCAGGAGCAACCCGTGTTGGGGCACGGTTGGTACTGTGCTCACATGTCATTTTGCTCAACCTTCCTGCCTGCAGGTCTCAATTCGGCCTGGATTTGGTCCTTACTGCCAAGCAGGGATTGAGGCTGGCTTCCTGAAGGAGGCGGCCGTGAGCAGGGCCTGGGAAGGGGAGGGGCTGGCAGGGCTCCCAGGCAGTTGGGACCACGTGCTGGGCAGTGTGGTCTCCTGGAAGGCTCGGGTCCTCCGTTCCTGTGTCCACAGTTGTCCTCCTGCTGTCATGTCCTTGAATCTGAAACGTGGACTCAGGTGACCTTGGCTGAGGTTGCTCATCAGTCTCAACTCCAGCAGGAAGGACTCTGCTCCGAGCACGGCCTTGGGGATGGCCAGGGCAGGGGTGCTGCAGCCTGGGAGGTGAATCTGGCGGCTTGGCCCCCAGCCAGGGCAAGGTGACAGAGTGATGGCTCACTGCAGGATGGACACCTCCTGAAAGCCCCTGTCCTACCCTGCCAGGCTCACCTCTGGCTTTTAATACATCTTCTGTTTTAGTGAAGGTGAGGTTGAGACCAAGTTAAAAGGCTCCAAATACTAACCAACACCTCTGGCTTGCTACTTACAAAGCCTCCCCTCCCTTTCTCACACAGAGGCACAAGGATGCTGGAAATCAGGGACGGAAGAAGCCCTGTCCCCTGCATCCAAACCCCAGCCATGACCTGCAGCTGAGGCCTCGGGTGAGCCGAGGCCAGAGAGAAAGTCGTAGGGAAAGCGCGTTTCAAAGCCCACCCCCAACCCAGTACTAGACCTTTGCACATTAGAAATCCATGCCTTAAAACAACCCTGGTGTCTGTGGACATATGAATGCATGGACAGCACGTGGCATGGCCACCCGATGGAATATTACACAGCCATGAAAAGGAAAGACGTTCTGGCATGCCGCAGCTCGGACAAACTTTGGAGGCATTCTGCTAAATGAGAGAAGCCAGACACAAACAGCCACATACAGTCAGTCTGATTCTGTTTATGTGAAATGTGCTGAACCGGCAAATCCATAGAGATAGAATGATTGGTGGCTGCCAGAGGCTGGGGCAGGGGGAGTGCAAAGCGACTGCCAATGGGTCCCAGGTCTCCTTTGGGGGGATGAAAATGATTGGGAAGCAGATAAAGGTGCTGGTTGCACAACATTGTGAGTGTACCAAATGACACTGGATTGTTTTCTTCCCTTTTTTTTTTTCCTGCATTAAGGAGCTAAGTTTCCAGTAGTTTCCTATTTAATTAATAACACTGCTAGACAAGATAATACATTTGTTCATTCATTTAAAACTATGTATTGAGTGCCAGCTGTGTGCCAGGCTCTCTTCCAGACACTGAGGAATGAAGAAGAGGAGAGAGAGCCCCCACCCCCAGGGAAACCGTATTTGCGGATGTGAAGGAATCTCAGGCCGAACAGCGTCTCCGAGCGAGCAGCCTCATGGGGAGGACCCAGAGGGTGGGTCAGTGGTGACCGGGAACTGATAGGGAAGACGGAGCCACGAGCTGAGTGTCCTCGGGGCATGCAGGGGCAGTGACAGTGCCACAGAGGAGGACCACGGCAGCCAAGACGCTGTGAAGTCACTTCACAAAGGCCATGGTCAGAGGGAGACCAAGGATGGGAGGGCCTCTCTTAGAAAACACCTAAGGCAGGGGCACCCAGTGGCTCACTCGTTTAAGCATCAGACTCTGATTTCAGCTCAGGTCCTGATCTCAGGGTCGTGAGATCGAGCCCCACATTGGGCTCTGGGCTGAGCATGGAGCCTGCTTGAGATTCTCTCTCCTTCTGCCCCTCCTCCACCCCTTCACACCCACATGCACATGCATGAACACA